>NW_015505756.1:163101-170791 GCF_001515645.1 Sinocyclocheilus grahami
GTGTGTGTGTGTGAGAGAGAGAGTGTGTGTGTGTGTGTGTGTGTGAGAGAGAGATCTGTGATAGACAAAGTCGAGTGTGACATATAAGCTGTAATAGTTTGTTTTTTTGGTACTGTAAGATATAGTTTTGCATTCATATTGCCAAAGCATTGTTGCTGCATACCATTAAAAGTGCAAAATGAAAATAGTGCGAAACAATATAAGGGACTGTAAATTAAGAACAAAATAAAACTTGAAATGACAAATATATAATGTATTATATAGAGTCAAGCAGTCATATCTCTAACCGTTAACCATCACATGTTGTTCTTTTCTGGATTGAAGCTTGTTTCTGCACAGCAAAAAGAAAAGGTAATTGTGACTTTTTACCGATTCAGACTTTTTTTCTTAGAATTGGGAGATATATCAGAATTCTGACGTTCTGTCTAGAAAATTTGAGTTTGCGTCTTGTAATTGTTTTTTGTTTCTGCCACAGAATAATAAAAAGTAAAAAAAGGTAATTGCGACTTATGTCACTTTTTTCTGAATTTTTTTTCTCTGAATTACAAGATAAAAACTCAGAATTGCGAGATGTAAAATAGGAACTGCAATAAAGAAAGCAATTCATAATGCAGTAAAAGTGCATGTTGCATTCTCATCATAGCCATGGGAGGCGCTATTGAGCATTAGCCATCATCTGAAGTCATTTTTCTCTTTCAGATCAACCGCTGTCATGGCGGAGCAACAGTTTGAAGTGAATCTTACTGGGTAAATTAGTTGAATTAGTTAAACTGCTGACATGCATCGCCCCCTTGAGTGCTGCGTCTGCACACTTGAGGAAAGTATGTGATCGGCTTGGCAGTAATCATGTCAAATACACTAATGTTCTATTTCTGAAAGATTTGTGTTTAGTCTTTGAAGTGTGTGTTCATGCATGTTTTTGGTGCAAACGTTACCCAAAAACCCTGCGATACACAAAGCAATAAGCCCCGTGAAGCCGTGGTTTACAGTGAAGAGCTACGGGGCGTTGTTAGGCACGACACGAAGCTGTTCTAAATTCACTGTAAACCACGGCTTCACGGGGGTTACTGCTTTTATAAAACGGTTATTCCATATGCGTAGTAAGGTTTCACAAAATAAAACAGAGCAAATAAAGTGTAATGATATTAATAAACACAGTATTCTTCCACCAAACAATGTAGCTCCTCAGAAACAGTTGTGGTTGCTACAAAGTGGTTGCCGAGCAACACACAAACCTAAACAAAGGTGTGTGTTACTTTGTAGCGTCATTTACAACAGCTTCGAACGCGGCTCAGCCAATCAGAATCAAGCACCGGAGCTATGTTTTATAAGAGGATTTTTAGTTCTCCGATAGCTGATAATGTAACTAGCTGCTTTCTAGAAGAGCACAACTAGCTTCACTAGTGTGAGAGAACTGCAGAACTAAACTAACCGCTTCTTATGTGCATAAGTCATGGTTATGCAAAATAAAGAGGTGAAGAATTGGCTCTCTTTCGGTTCAAAACACCCCACAGGAAGATGAAATTGGAATGACAGGAAGTGGATTTCAATTTACTGAATTGAAATTCAAGAGTGCACAATGCATTCTGGGAAATGAAGTTTTTCCACCCTGGTTTGTCTGCAAGTAGACTCTTTTTTTTTTTTTTCATCCTATTGATTGATTGACTGATTGTCTGTCTGTCAATAAGGCCTATAAAACCTTCAAATTGATATATTTTTTTAACCTTATTTATTTATTGTCTTTCAGTAAGGCCTATAAAACCTTCAAACGTAGGCTTTTTTTTTAACTTAATTTATTTGTTTGTTTGTTAGTATGGCCCATAAAACCTTAAAATATAAATAATTGTTTTAACCTTTTATTTTATATATTTTTATTAAATTTTATATGTATATATTTTTATTTTATATGTATTTATATATATATATATATTTTTTTTTATATGTATTTTTATTTTATATAATTTTTATTTTATATTTTTCATTTTATTTTGTGACGCCAACATTCAACGTTTTTTTATTTTGACCCTTTTTTGGGGTTATATGAATTTCTTAGAATTTCTGTTGATTTTAATTCTAGTTCCTGTTTGCTGCCTCAATTTTTATGCTACTTAAATTCAGTAATTGACCTGAAATTTGATTGGAATTAAGTTCTGAATGGCCGCTTTCTCTGATCATGACTATCTGAGTTAAGCGTCCGGCTTCGCCTGCAGACGATAAGAGTGTCTTCTCACGCTCTCCTGCTCAATGACTCGAGGAAGGTGTCATTTCTCAGACTGTTCCCGGCGGCTCGGAGGAGAACACAATGTTTGAAACAGACTGTTCAATTAGGCGCGTGCTGCTGTGAAATTGCCTCCAAACGATAAGCCTTTATTATATGTGCCGCACGCCTCGAGCTGTGCCTCATCGTACAAACAAAGATGTGTACGGCATTTCTATCGTACAATCACACTGATGCTCCTGCTGTTCGGGAGGCTGTGTTAGTGTTCCAGTGTTTCTTAATTCAAATGTCCTGCTTAGATTTGATCATATTCGGTCAACCTGTCCTGTTTTTAAGTAAGTTTTAATGGATTAAAAGTCTGGGAATTTGAGTCTAGTTTAGTTGCATAATGGCATAATTATATCATGATTGTTATTTGAGAAATTGCATCAGATTTATTGCACTTTTAAGCACAAATCTAGAGAATGTCGACTCATGCGCGTGCTTTATTTGACCTCATCTAGTTTCCTGATTTATTATGTTATCAGAAACATAAACACACTCTCTGCATTATGAGAACTGGTAAAACTCAAAAGGGAAAACAGTGAAATTCCTGATTCCCGTCTTTCTGTTAACTCTTTCCCCGCCACTGACAGAATTTGCAAGCTTTTCCGTGTTTTCACTGTTATACTGTAGGGGGCACTGTTACACATTTTCTCCGGATCAAAACACGGGTGAAAAAGAAGCAGAAACAAGCGATGGCATATTAACGGAGCCCCGCACATGACATGCAGGAAAAAATAGTAAATCGTGCACACGACATCATAATTCGCTCCCTCGTTTTACTAAATCGTGCGCACAATTTACCGTATTGAGCCGAATATAAGACAATGTTTTTTTCTTGGAAATACATCTGAAAAAACGCGGTCGTCTTATATTCAGGGTCTAGACTTTGACATGTCAATAATACACCCACAACAATAGGTGGCGCCAAATACGCGTAAAACGAGCGTGCCATGAAATACGTAATGTAATGCGTGTTGTAAAGATCGCGAGTAAAAACTAAAGAAAAAGAAAAGCTTATAGCTGCATGAGTCGTGACGGTCACGTTAGCCTGATGCGACCAAACTCTCTGTGATTTTAAAACGTAAGACAGTACCCAGATTTGAAGAATACAGTAAGATTTAACTTCTACTGTTAATAAGATTTTGGTAGGCTACTATTAGATGGATAGCCTAAATGTCCTAATTCAGATGGGCTACCTGTTTTTAAAAAAAATGTTTTTATGGTATATCAGAAAGTGTATATTTTTTTAAAATGTGATTGTTGGTACATTTGACCAGTTTTTACCATACTTTCAAAACAAAAATTAAAATAGGAAAAATATGCAATATGAAAATAATTGAAGACAAAATGTGTTTTACTGAGAAAAAACAAGATTTGGTTTCTAAAAAGCCTTTTTCCAAAAGGTACATCTGGAAAAGGGGGGTCGTCTTATAATCAGGGTCGACTTATATTCGGGCCAATACGGTACTAACTTGTTCCCAAAACGAGTTTTCTTAGAATGAGGGAACTAATTATTGTATTGTGAACTAATTGAATTATTGTGTGCATGATTTACAAATTTTTTTTCTCTCCATGCATTTCATATGCAAGCGGATGCATATGTAAAATAACGCGATCATCAAACATTAAACGGCATATAAATCAAAAGTACCGTTACCGAATGAAATGATGACGTTGGTTTAAGACTATGCAAGACAAAAACAACATTTTGTTCAAAATGTTGCTTATTTTATTAAGCGTACCCACATTCACGTGTTAATAAAAAAAGAATGCATGAAGCTAGAATAAAATGGGTGTTTTTGTTTAAAAGCAGAGGCTCTGTTCTTTCTTTTGACATACTGCATGTTCAGATATTCATACAAATTTTTTGTGAAAATGATCAAAAATGCTGGCAGAGAAAGTTAAAATGACAACAAAGTCTTTAGATTGTGGCAGTGTAGCTACAGAAGAGCGTATACATGCATTTATTCAGCCTCAATCACAAACAATACAGTCAAGATCATGTTTGGGGGACTTCTTTCAGAAACATTGGACTGACTATATGTGTAAAACTCAGTCCAATAATTGCAGTTGTACTGAAAACATGCAGAAAATCAGTGTTGAATTTGTGTTTGTCCGAAAGTAATCAGACAAGGATTTATTTACGTGTATACAGTAAATCTGAAACTCTGAATGTGGAATTTACAGATGATAAATATAGTCTGAAAAAGCATTTGAAGCTGTTTTGAACTTGTTTAACATTTATTCGTATTTCTGATGTGGTGTGCAGTGTTGTGTGGGGAGAGTTGAGTGTGTGTGTGTGTGTGTGATCTCTTTATCAGTGTGTTGCTGATATCAGCATACTACACCCTCTGCCACTGCAGTCGCTTCATCTGACAATGAAAAATATCCCTCCTTAAGGCGAATGCTGAAACACAGCCTGTGTGTGTGCGTGCGTGTGAGAGTGAGAGTGAGTGAGTGTGTGTGTGAGTGTGTGCGTGCGTGTGTAGACTTATAACAGACCTATCAGCGTCCAGTTAGATTTCAGTGCTCTTTTTCTGTCCCATTTTAAGCAGCATTTGTTTTGCGTTAAACATTCTAAGAGCTGATTTTCTTTCATCACGTCACACTACTGTACATATTCACCAACACTCGCTGTGAGACGGTGAATGTTTGACAGCTACAGTCTCTGAAAACACACCAAACAGCACAAGACTGATCTAGAAAAATCAAACATGCTGCTGTTCAAATGCTTGTTGTCAACAGAAAGCTCAAGAGAACAGCTTTTATTTGAAATAGAAATCTTTTGTAACATTGTAAATGTCTTTACTGGAACTTTTGATCAATTTTAATCGATTTTAATGCATTCTTGATGAATAAAAGTTTTAATTTCTTAAAAATAAAATCTTACTCACCCCAAACTTTTTTTAGTGTATCACAATTTCCACAAAAATATAATGTTTCTTGAGCAGCAGATCAGCATATTATACTGATTTCTGAAGCTCATGTGACACTGAAGACTGGAGGAATGATGCTGAAAATACAGAAATAAATTACATATTACAATAATAATATGATATATAAATATCATATAATAAATATAATTTAATAATATATCAATATAACAATTTCACATTTTTGCTGTTTTTACTTTTCCTTTTTTTATCAAATAAATGCAGTCTTGGAGAGCAGAAGAGTTTTCTTTTAGAAACACTAAAAATCTTACTGATCGCAAATATAGTATGCAGTTATTTAATGATAGATGTTAGCTGACTGTGGGGGATTATTAGCTGTGATCCTGGTTAGTTTCTGACACTGGTTAAGTGTGTGTGTGTGTGTGTGTGTGTGTGTGTGTGTGTGTGTGTCTACATCTGGTAGGATGGATGGATTAAATTGGACTCTTTTGTCTCTCTCGCTGTTATATATTGTATATATTATATACATTGGGGAAAAAAAGTATTTAGTCAGCCACCAATTGTGCAAGTTCTCCCACTTAAAAAGATGAGAGAGGCCTGTAATTTTCATCATATGTATACCTCAACTATGAGAGACAAAATGAGAAAAAAAATTCCAGAAAATCACATTGTAGGATTTTTAAATAATTTATTTGCAAATTATGGTGGAAAATAAGTATTTGGTCAATAACAAAATTTCATCTCAATACTTTGTTATATACACCTTTTGTTGGCAATGACAGAGGTCAAATGTTTTCTGTAAGTCTTCACAAGGTTTTCACACACTGTTGCTGGTATTTTGGCCCATTCCTCCATGCAGATCTCCTCTAGAGCAGTAATGTTTTGGGGCTGTCGCTGGGCAACACGGATTTTCAACTCCCTCCAAAGATTTTCTATGGGGTTGAGATCTGGAGACTGGCTAGGCCACTCCAGGACCTTGAAATGCTTCTTATGAAGCCACTCCTTCGTTGCCCGGGCGGTGTGTTTTGGATCATTGTCATGCTGAAAGACCCAGCCATGTTTCATCTTCAATGCCCTTGCTGATGGAAGGAGGTTTTCACTCAAAATCTCACGATACATGGCCCCATTCATTCTTTCGTTTACACGGATCAGTCGTTCTGGTCCCTTTGCAGAAAAACAGCCCCAAAGCATGATGTTTCCACCCCCATGCTTCACAGTAGGTATGGTGTTCTTTGGATGCAACTCAGCATTCTTTCTCCTCCAAACATGACAAGTTGAGTTTTTACCAAAAAGTTCTATTTTGGTTTCATCTGACCATATGACATTCTCCCAATTCTCTTCTGGATCATCCAAATGCTCTCTAGCAAACTTCAGACGGGCCTGGACATGTACTGGCTTAAGCAGGGGGACACGTCTGTCACTGCAGGATTTGAGTCCCTGGCGGTGCAGTGTGTTACTGATGGTAGCCTTTGTTACTTTGGTCCCAGCTCTCTGCAGGTCATTCACTAGGTCCCTCCGTGTGGTTCTGGGATTTTTGCTCACAGTTCTTGTGATCATTTTGACCCCATGGGGTGAGATCTTGCGTGGAGCCCCAGATCGAGGGAGATTATCAGTGGTCTTGTATGTCTTTCATTTTCTAATAATTGCTCCCACAGTTGATTTCTTCACACCAAGCTGCTTACCTATTGCAGATTCAGTCTTTCCAGCCTGGTGCAGGTCTACAATTTTGTTTCTGGTGTCCTTTGACAGCTCTTTGGTCTTGGCCATGGTGGAGTTTGGAGTGTGACTGTTTGAGGTTGTGGACAGGTGTCTTTTATACTGATAATGAGTTCAAACAGATGCCATTAATACAGGTAATGAGTGGAGGACAGAGGAGCCTCTTAAATAAGAAGTTACAGGTCTGTGAGAGCCAGAAATCTTGTTTGTAGGTGACCAAATACTTATTTTACCGAGGAATTTACCAATTAATTCTTTAAAAATCCTACAATGTGATTTTCTGGATTTTTTTTCTCATTTTGTCTCTCATAGTTGAGGTATACCTATGATGAAAATTACAGGCCTCTCTCATCTTTTTAAGTGGGAGAACTTGCACAATTGGTGGCTGACTAAATACTTTTTTTCCCCACTGTAAATGCAGTCTTGGAGAGCAGAAGAGTTTTCTTTTAGAAACACTAAAAATCTTACTGATCGCAAATATAGTGTGCAGTTATTTAATGATAGATGTTAGCTGACTGTGGGGGATTATTAGCTGTGATCCTGGTTAGTTTCTGACACTGGTTAAGTGTGTGTGTGTGTGTGTGTGTGTGTGTGTGTGTGTCTACATCTGGTAGATCTGGTGTTTGGCAGAGCCGTGCGTCAGTCCAGCGCAGCAGATGATGAATCATGTGTTCTGTACCTGTTTCTTTCTCTTCTTTATACATTTGATCTTCTCTTATTCTATCGTTCAACACATTCTTCATTTTTTCATTCTGGATTTCCTGCTGATGCTGCTGAAGTGTGTGTGTGTGTGTGTGTGTGTGTGTGCGTGTGTGTG
>NW_015505756.1:180069-186128 GCF_001515645.1 Sinocyclocheilus grahami
TGTGTGTATATGAGTGTGTGTGTGTGCATGAGTGTGTGTGTATGTGAGTGTGTGCATGAGTGTGTGTGTATATGAGTGTGTGTGTGTGTGTGTGAGTGTGTGCATGAGTGTGTGAGTATATGAGTGTGTGTGTGCATGTGTGTATATGAGTGTGTGTGTGTGCATGAGTGTGTGTGTATGTGAGTGTGTGCATGAGTGTGTGTGTATATGTGTGTGTGTGTGTGTGTGTGTGTGTGTGTGTGCATGAGTGTGTGTGTGCATGAGTTAATCTTGTCGTTGATAAACTGATCTATGCAAATGAAGCGTTTTCTCTTTCTGCTCTGTTGTAGAAATGCACGTCTGCTTCTTAAATACCAGTAAAATACAGCTGTGCTGTCACTTCTGTATGTAATTTAAACATGAAAAAAACTAAGTTTGATTTTGTGCAACCAAATTCTGATTTTAATGCTCTGCATGTGCTTATTATAGCGTAGGTGAACAATTATTCTGATCCTGATGAAGATACACTAATTAACTATTTCAACTGAGTTGCAAATGTGTCACAAAACTCGCATCTGAAGCAGCAACACACAAGGTACTATTATACTGACTTTTAAATGCAACACACATACACACATATACAGTATATATATATATATACACATATTGGTAGTTTTATCCATCAAGGCTGCATTAAATTGATGAAAAGTGACCGTAAATATGTTTATAATGTTACAAAAGATTTCTATTTCAAATAAATGCTGTTCTTTTGAACTTTCTATTCATCTGTGAATCCTGAAAAATAATATGCATCACAGTTTCCACAGAAATATTAATGTTTTCAACATTGATAATAATCAGAAATGTTTCTTGAGCAGCAAATCAGCATATTATACTGATTTCTGAAGATCATGTGACACTGAAGACTGGAGGAATGATGCTGAAAATACAGCTTTGATTCCAGAAATTAATGACAGTTTAACAGATATTCACATAGAAAATAGCTATTTGAAATTGCAATAATATTTCACAATTTTTACAGTTTTTTTTTTTTTATCCAATAAGTGCAGATAGACTTTCAAAAGCATCAACTTTTGAACAATAGTCTATTTCTGATTCTCATGCAGGAAACCAAACGTGTTCTGATTGTCATGACAACAGCAAAGTTTCACGCAGGGTGAGAAGCAGCATATTTTAATACGCGCCATTGCATTTTTACACAGAATTTGGAGGTGATTGTAAAATCAAGTGAGCACGTTTTTTCGTGATTGTTCTGAGTGGGTCTCATCACAGGCCCGCTCATACTGTATTCATAGTGTGCCTTACAGTAGTGCTGATGATGCTCTGAATCAGAGTAGATTCTGTTCATTTTAAGACACATCGTGTCAAGTCACTGTAAAACTGTGAGGTTTTTGTCTTTGCAACTTTACAGATCTTCTTTATGCACCAAGAGCTTGTAACACTCCAAAGAGAAAGGAAAATTTGAAATCGCATCATATGACCCCTGAATAAATGTAAAAAAAAATTGCATTCACTTGTGGATATTTTTATTGCTGTAATTTAGCAATATGTACAATCTTTTTTTTTCAAAAAGTATTTTTATGGTAATATAGTTATAGTATAATATAGTGAGTGCGTGCGTGTGTGTGTGTGTGTGTGTGTGTGTGTGTGTGTGTGTGTGTGTGTGTGTGTGTGTGTTTTTGTCTCTCTGTGTGTCTGTCACCCCTGAATAAATGTAAAAAAAAATTGCATTCACTTGTGGATATTTTTATTGCTGTAATTTAGCAATATGTACAATCTTTTTTTTTCAAAAAGTATTTTTATGGTAATATAGTTATAGTATAATATAGTGAGTGCGTGCGTGTGTGTGTGTGTGTGTGTGTTTTAGTCTCTCTGTGAGTCTGTCATGTCTCTGTCGTCTCTGGGTTTGCTCTCATTTTGGCGTCCAGCTCTAGAAACAGGTACCCGTTTCCACCAATCAGGTCAATGCATGCACACATATTTACTCGTTCAATAACAAGAAGATGATTGTCAAACAGTCAGATCACACACACACACACACACACACACAGGCTGTGTTCCAAACCCTAGTGCGCTGTATTTTAAGGTGTCCCTCCTGAAACTAAGGCTGTACCTGAAGGTAGGCTGGATAACTATATACTGCCTTTTAAGTAACCTCAGATATTTTTTTCTTTCTGTAACGTGTAGAAAGATCCAGATCAGTCACTTATGAGGTTCCAGGTTCAGGACGCTCCCTTAGAAGACAGCTGCCTATACAGACACACTGAGTGAATCTGACAAAATCTGTCAAGAATGTCCAGATCATATTTCACCTCATAATAAAAAGACACGTATATCAAATTGTTTTTTAGGAGTATTCTGATCATTGGTTTTACATTATTTCATGATTTTTATGACAAGAAATTTCTCCTCATTCTCATTATTGCTATAAAAGTGTGATTTGAATTACCATATTTCCCCCCAAAAAAAGTAATTTAATATATTTTATATTATTTATACAGTATGATATTATTAGTTGCATTGTGATTAACATTGATTAGATTTTTTGTTGTTCATATTTATATTTTTTCTTGGTTGATTTTAAATGATTTTATTTATTTATTTTATTTTATTTATTTTTTTATTGTATTTATTTATTTAAATTAAATTTTTTGGGGGGGGTAAAAATGCCCTTGTTTTGGGAGATTCACCCAGACAGACATCAGATTTCCATCCATCATAGCCAGATTTGTTTTTTAAAATCAATACATGTGCACATATTTTCTGATTTCCCCTCATGCGACTGTAAACACACACAAATGTGCTTTTCATTTGCTCGGGTCTGTCTCATTATTCTCATTTCTCTGTCGTCCCATGCTTAATTCCGAACTTCATTCTTTCCCTGCTTCCCTTTCTCAATCTTTCCCTTGATTTCCTCCTCCTTATTTCTGCTGGGATGAAATTCTGCTCCATCACACATCATTAGGCTTCCTGCACACTGTGTGTGTGTGTGTGTGTGTGTGTGTGTGTGTGTGAGGGATGTGACTAGTGCTGTCTGCCGTATAGTAAAGGTGTATAATGAATAAAAGATGGGTCGGTTCTTGACTGACTGACATATGGTAAAACTACTGCAGACTAGTCCTATAGCATGACAGCAGGCGATTTACAGGCCTACCGTCCATCATTAAGTACAGAGGTGTGTGTTCACACACAGACACACAGACACAGACACACACTCACACAGACACACACACACACACACACACACACACACACTCTCTCTCTCTCTCTCTCACACACACACACACACACACACACCCCGGCGCTGTCTTGAATTCTAGACACTCTATCCTGCAATCCTGGTCTGAAGGAGGAAATGATGCGTGTGAAGCTTCATAAGCTCCCGTGTGCTCCTCAAACACACGTCATGTGATCATGGGATTTTTTTGTTTTTTTTAACTGGATGTGAAACAACATTCATTCATTCATTATATATATTGCATAAACTTTTTGTTACACTGTAATTGTACATTTAAGTACTGAGTAATATTAATTAACTACATGCACATACTATATGGTTAGGATTACGGTGTGTTACTTGCATGTAATTATGCATAATTAATTGTTATTATAATAGTAAGTACATGTAGCATGTGTAACAAAGACACCTTAAAATAAAGTGTTTCCATTTTTTATATTTACAAAAAAGGTTGCCTCTAGGACTGTGAAAATACCAAATGAAAATTCAAAGTATTGATTAATTGTCCCTCTTGTTACATTTTTATATGTAATATACTACAAGAAATAATTTAGAAGAAGTTTGTGAATCCCTGAACTAGACAAATGTGAGTCAGGAGGGATTTTATTCATGAGCAATTGATTATATGGTGAAAGTGTCTGGATATGACAGCTGATGCAGTGAATACAGTCAGTTTGATGTCATGTTTACTTGAAAGTGCTCGTGCAGTGATTTATTACCAGTGTTGGTATTGTTGTGGGCATTTCTGCTCCTGCTCTCCTATTGGTCACTGTTGCATCTCATTACTGCTCATTTGCATAAAGTCTAACTTTTCAGCATTTACAAGAATGACTGGCTCGGGCCTCTTTTAGCTGCAGATCTCTGTCAGTGTGTTTCTACACACGCGTTTGTTCTTGCAGCAGCTTCACATTGTGTTTAGTCAAAATGTCCTTATAGACAGAGTCAAGTGAAGCTGATTAAAAGAACGTGAAGTGTGACAGTAAATCAAAGCAGTCACTTTATCTTTCTCTTTAAAGCGCCGTGTCCCGCTTCTCCCACTCAGTCCTGCATTACTGCGGGCGGTCTGCGCGTTTCTATTAAACGTCTGCCTGTCACGAGAAACAGATGAGTGATGCTGCTGCTGAACACCAGCGCATGTCATAGAGACGCAGCACATTCAGCTCTGATTAAAGGAGTTTGTGTGTCTGCATTTAGTCAGTCACTGCTGTTCAGAAGTTTAGGGTCAGTAAGATTTATGTTTTTTAAAGAAACCTCTTCTGCTCACCGAGACTGCATTTATTTGATCAAAAATTAGAAAAAAAGTGAAATATTATTACAGTTCCAAACTCATTCACTTCTGTCTCAGCGTGAGCTATTTTTTTGGCATCTTCGTGTTCTTTAACATTCTTTAATGTTTTTGAAAGAAGTCTCTTCTGCTGAGCAAGGCTGCATTTATTTGATCAAAAATACAGTAAAATTGTGAAATATTATTCTAATGTAAAACAGCTGTTTTCTATGTGAATCTCTGTTAAACTGTAATTTATTATCATTCCTCCAGTCTTCAGTGTCACATGATCTTCTGAAATCAGTATAATATGCTGCTCGAGAAACATTTCTGATAATTATCAATGTTGAAAACATTCATATTTTTGTTGAAACTGTGATGCATTTTATTTTTCAGGATTCACAGATGAATTGTAAGTTCAAAAGAACAGCATTTATTTGAAATGGAAATCTTTTGTAACATTATAAACGTCTTTACTGTCACTTTTGATCAATTTAATGCGTCCTTGATGGATAAATGTATTAATTTCTTTTAAAAAAAAATCTCTGACCCTCAATGCATTATACATGAAGGCTTTAAGTGTAACCAAATATTGGTTGAAAAAGTCATTATGAATTACCATATGAAGAAGATAAGCTTAAATATATACAAACCCGATTCCAAAAAAGTTGGGACACTGTACAAATTGTGAATAAAAACAGAATGCAATGATGTGGAAGTTTCAAATTTCAATATTTTATTCAGAATACAACATAGATGACATATCAAATGTTTAAACTGAGAAAATGTATAATTTTAAGGGAAAAATAAGTTGATTTTAAATTTCATGGCTCTGTCCATAGATTTTTTAAATCTCTTTCTCTGAAGTTTTCCTGTAGATGAAGAACAATCACTGTAATCAAAAGTCAGAGATCTCAATATGAATTCAAGCTTTTCTCATCAAATTCAACATGCTGCTGCTATTTTATAGTTCTTATATACAATTTACATTCATGCATTTGGCAGATCCAATGTGACTTACACTGCATTGAAGCTATGCATGTTATCAGTGCATGCATTCACTGGGAATCAAACCCATGCTTTCTACTGCTTGAGCAACACTTCTGCTCATTACATACTTAAACTCCATTCAGTCTCGTGAGCAGTGAAAGAGCAACCGATGGTGTGTGTTTGGAGGCACAGGTGACTCATGTGTTGCTGTAGACCCGTCGTCTGATGTCTAATTACATGATAGGAGAACAGCATCCCGGATGTCATGCCTCTCTGCTGCAGTTCAGACAGACGGAACAGAAGCTTGTTAAATATTTAGGCTTGGAAATCCAGTCTAGTATCGTCAAACACACATAAGATGCTCCAGCAGAGGGGGAGACAACAGACAAACAGCCAAAATATACTGGAGAAGAGATGGTTCAATCAGTCTGTGAACAGAAGCGTGTAGATTACAACACGGCGGATGTTTAAGTGTGTGTGTCTGTGTGTGAGAGAGAGAGAGAGAGAGAGAGAGAGTGTGTGTGTGTGTGTGTGTGTGTGTGAGTGAGTGTGTGAGTGAGTGAGAGT
>NW_015505756.1:186473-200616 GCF_001515645.1 Sinocyclocheilus grahami
TGTGTGTGTGTGTGTGTGTGTGTGTGTGTGTGTGTGTGTGTGTGTGTGTGTGTGTGTGAGTGAGTGAGTGTGTGTGTGTGTGTGTGTGTGTGTGAGTGTGTGTGTGTGTGTGTGTGTGTGTGAGTGTGTGTGTGTGTGTGTGTGTGTGTGAGTGTGTGTGTGTGTGTGTGTGTGTGTGAGTGTGTGTGTGTGTGTGTGTGTGTGTGAGTGTGTGTGTGTGTGTGTGTGTTAATGAGCAGCAGGACGGTGTGAGTGTCAAACAGCCAGGGAGCTCGTTAGGAAACATTTCGGTTAAAGTGTCTCCTCCTGCCTTCACCTCTACACACTTCATCATCATTCATACTGTGTACACACACACACACACAGAGATGAGGAACCCCTGCAGTTTTAATCAAGTTTATTATAATCCACCTACGTCACATCTTTACTGATTAGTGCATTTTGCCAAGTCAAGCATTACTAGTACTTATGTCTCATTAGAGCTTATGATTTGTTTCAAAACTACTAATCCTCTGTATTAAACCTAATCTAGTAACCTATTCCACAATATTTAATTATATATATATATATATATATATATATATATATAGTGTATTGTTAGTATAGAGTGTGTGTGTGTGTGTGTGTGTGTGTGTGTATATCCGTTCAAATGTTTTTAAGAAAATATTCATCAAAGATGCATTCAATTTTTCAAACGTGACAGTAAAGACATTTATAATGTTACAAATATTTCCATTTCAAATAAATGCTATTCTTTTGAACTTTCTATTCATCTGTGAATCCTGAAAAATAAAAAGTATCACGGTTTCCACAAAAATATTAATGTTTTCAACATTGATAATAATCAGAAATGTTTCTTGAGCAGCAGATCAGCATATTATACTGATTTCTGAAGATCATGTGACACTGAAGACTGGAGTAATGATGCTGAAAATACAGCTGCGCATCACAGAAATACATTACATTTTAACAGAGATTCACATAGAAAACAGCTGTTTTACATTAGAATAATATTTCACAATTTTACTGTATTTTTGATCAAATAAATGCAGCCTTGCTCAGCAGAAGAGACTTCTTTCAAAAACATTAAAGAATGTAAAGAACACGAAGATGCCAAAAAAATAGCTCACGCTGAGACAGAAGTGAATGAGTAAAATAAATGAATTTAATGACTTTTTATATTATTATATCTTCTGAGGAACAAACCCAAATGTAACATATTTCATTATAAACTGTAAATTGACTCATAATAATAATAAAACCGATACCTCATGTCAGGTTTGATGCCAAAATATACAGATACACAGCAAATAATCAATAAACTTTAGTTTTGTAGTGAAGTACATTTGCTGTCCTTTAGTTCTCATTCTAGCTGAAATACTTTATATTTTAACAATCTTATTTGTGTTTTTCCTTCCCTGTGCTTTACAATGTGCAATATGAGAGGTCAAATGTGACCGTGAACCACAAAACCAGTCATAAGGGTCAATTGTATGCATCATCTGAAAGCTGAATAAAGTTTGTTAGGATCGGACAATATTTGGCTGAGATGCAACTATTTGAAAATCTGGAATCTGAGGGTGCAAAAAAATCTAAATATTGAGAAAATCATCTTTAAAGTTGTCCAAATGAAGTTCTTAGCAATGCATATTACTAATCAAACATTACGTTTTGATATATTTACGGTAGGAGATTTACAAAATATCTTCATGGAACATGATCTTTACTTAATATCCTAATGATTTTTGGCATAAAAGAGAAATGTATAATTGTGACCCATACAATGTATTGTTGGCTATTGCTACAAATATCCCCCAGCGACTTAACACTGCTTTTGTGCTGCAGCGTCACTTATGAGCAGTATAAACAACTGTAGCATGTTTTCAGAATAATAACACAGTGGGCTTTTATCTTCCCTCTACAACACGAAGTCGGTGTAATTAACGCGTTTCTCCACAGTTTCACATTTTAATTGCTCCTGCCAGATGATGTCTCCAGCTCCTCTCAGGGTGTGAAAATCATAAAAAATATATATATTGTGTGCCGTTTGTGCTTTCTGCCTGCTTTTTGACTCTCTCTACGGGTCAAACGACCCACACGGCTTCAGAAAGAACCATTAACCTCCTCGTAGTGTGATGAGAATCTCTGTCCCTCTGTATTAGCAACGTTTCTGTTCATTCTATACTATAATATTCTCTGAGCTGTGCGTTAATGGAATGGAAATTCAACAGTAATCAAACATGCATTTCTTTCAGAATCACGCATCTCTATTGTGTTTATCTTCATCTTTGATTATGCATAAACACAAATGAGGTTTATATTGAGTCACATCCGTTTTATTTACTCTATACAGCGCTTTCTACGCAACACACTCACTAGCTGCAGCAGAGGAGGATATTTTAATGCAATAAACTGAGACTGTTTCTCACACAGTGACATCAGTAAGTCTGGATACTGTTATGGTGTGTTTTTGGAGCTCAACAGTCACCTTATGCTTTCAGTGAATGGGAAAGAAGTCATGATGGTGAGCAGATTTAATTCCACACAAATGAAAGCGAGGCGGTGAGGGACAGATAAATGACATCTCATTTTCACAATCAGCGTTTTCCAGGTTTTTCATCCACATCTATATTTTATAAAGTAACAGCAGGCGCAGGCATTTTTAACTTGAACGTGCAAGACTTTCAGTTATTCTAGCTGTACAAAAACAGCCCGCTTTCTGCTTAATACTGCAAACTGGTGTTTGTTTTGTGCGGTTATTCTGCTGCTAACTTCGCAAAAACAACAAGGTGCATGGAAAAAAATAACCGAGGTGTTTTTATAGCGATACCAGCAACACGTGTGGAGCGGAGCGGTCAAAATAATCAGTGGAACTGAAAAGAATAATACTTTTCATTTTGCCAACGAGTTTCAACTGACAGGCCTTCATCAGGGCTAAATTATTATTATTATTATTAATCTTTACACTGTTTTTAGTGCAAATATTTCTACAGATTACTGTACTTTTTTTTCTAGTCATAAATATATTTATATTTTTTAATAACCAGAATAGTGTGTGTGTGAGAGAGAAAGAGAGTGTGTGTGTGCATGTGCGTGTGTGCATGTGCGTGTGTGTGTGTGTGTGTGAGTGTGTGTGTGTGAGAGAGAGAGAGAGAGTGAGAGAGTGTGTATGTACGAGTTTCAACTGACAGGCCTTCATCAGGGCATTATTATTATTATTATTATTAATCTTTACACTGTTTTTAGTGCAAATATTTCTACAGATTACTGTACTTTTTTTTCTAGTCATAAATATATTTATATTTTTTAATAACCAGAATAGTGTGTGTGTGTGAGAGAGAGAGAGAGAGAGAGTGTGTGTGTGTCAGGCGCAACAGAGCCTCGAGCGCGATCAAAAACACACACTCGTCTGATATCACTATCATCTTATATCACTTTATTAAACTTTTTATATCACGCTATTTATATATTTTAGTGAAAAAGTTGTTTTTGTTTTTTTTATCTCACTTGATTGTTTTCTTGTTGTAAAGTGCATAACAGGGAGTTTTTGACTCCAAATTCTGATTGGATGAGACATTTGAAGATGCTAAAATAGCCTGCGACGTCACGCTGCAGTATCCATCTGAATAAACACAACTATATGACAGGCTCTCCAATCATATTAGTCGGCCGTAGCAGGATGAATACACACACACACACACACACACACACACACGCCCAGCGGGGGAAATGAGGGTTTTACACAAACAAAAGCTCTCATTAGAGATGTACTTTACAACAGAGCTTTACAACAGAGCTATAGTAAAGGTGTTCTGTGACGTCTTGTGCATGTATGTATGTGTTTGGGCTTTTCCAGATTTTTCAATGGGATGGTTGTTTTCTTTACGGTTCACTATAAATGGGATGTTGCCATGTGTTTTATTGAACACTTCTGAATGAAATTTGAGTGATTAGATTACAAAACATTTTGGGCCGCATCTACATATAAAATAAAATAATTGCTTGTTTGTTTGTTTACTTAACTTTTGACTCAGTTAAGTTGTATTTACTTAAATAAAAGTATTTTCACCTTGACTTACTTTTTTAAGTTCATGTTCATTTAACCTAGCTTGGCTTATGGGTCAAAGGGTTTAAGCATAAAAACAATAAGTTTTAGAGAATTTTAGACGCTTTATTTACATTTAATATGCTTTCTATGGACATAAAATCACTTTTGTATATTTCTTTTGATGCGAACATCTTAATGTCTTTGACCCTTATTCTCTTAATTCAACCAAATAAATAATTATTTTATTTTTATCGTTCATTTATTTCAATTGTAAATAATTATTTTATTTCAAATGTTTCAGTTGAAAACTTTTTGCATTCCCATTTAAATTCATTTCTACTAAATTAATCTATTTTTTTTTTATTAAAAATTAAAACAAAAATGTAAAAGGGCGGCGTATCCCCTGAGATACAAACATTTAGAGTCAGATTACAAAACATTTAAGTATTTAATTCATAAAATTTCAATGTAAACCTAATAAGCTAATGCTGAACAACAGCTTTTTAAACCGGTAAGTCCCATCCAACACGTGTGTAAATATGTGAACTAGATCAACTTTTATCAGAGGGTGAGTAGATGTCTCACTACATGCAGTTTTAAACGCTTCCTGTGAGCTAAACAAAGAATGTATGAACAAACTCAATATATCTAAATATTCACAACAAACACCCTTTCAACATGAAACCAAGAAATAAGACCTACACTTTCACTGCTTCTCCCCACAGCTTCTCAAATGTTTGTTTCTACGTCACCAGTTAAAGGGTTAAAGGTTTGTCTTCTGATGTTTCGGTGACTGTTCAGAGGAGACACCAAGATTTTAGATGCAAATACTATTCAAATAGCAGTATACAGAGACAAACTATGATTTAAAAGTGTTTACAGCTATTCTATTGTAAATGCGCACTCGGTTGTTTTGCATGACGTGGATTGTAAATATGGCGATCGGTTAATTGTGTCAGAAATGTTCTGCTTCTCAGATTTATCAGTTTGGAGGCGAACTCTCTCCTCTTGTCGTTCTAGAATGAGTGCGGTGATCTGCAGAGGGCGAAGTGGAAAATGAGTGGATGTGAGAGAAAATTGCGCTCATTTTTCCCGGGCATGTTCATTCATTAGTGCTAACGGTTCTCTGAGAAATAGAAAGCGCGCGCTTTAGCAGCCCGCCAAATTCACCTGCCAACTTCAATCCTGCACGAACCGCGGGATCACAATGGAAACGAAACCAACCAAAAATATGTATCCATCAGGGGCGGGTCTATAGGGTCTTAGCCCAGAGACATTCATATATAGGGTGAATTCAGGTAAAGTGTTTGATTGTACTGTGCTCAATGGATTTACACTTTCAGAGCATAACAACAGTTCTTAATTAAAGAGTTGAAAATAGTTTTGGTTGACACTGGTGGGTGTGGCCTCACCTTAAAAGAGCACTGCCTTATGGTGAAAGATAGAAAACCCTTCGACTTAAGATTTTCATTTCTACATTATAAGGTTGCTCACTAATAGGAAACAAATAGGCTATTACTGGGAAAGTTCCTGCTTTGTTTGCTACGACAATTAACAGGGAATAAAATGCAAAGAATAAAATAAAATAAAAAAATGTTAGTGTAAGGTGTTTAAATATTGCTGGCCCACTTTGGCTGAATGTGTTAGATAAAGTGGGCCAAGATTCAGGTAAAGTGGGCCGACCTTTAACCTTGAGTAATCATACTCAAATTCATTAAATATATCGACATTCTGGGTATTTTATAGCTGACATGTATAATTAACTTTTTTAGCAAACAGAAATAAGACTGCAGTCAGGAAATTCAAGTCAGAGGTGGAAGAAAGGAAAGAGAGAATAGAAATGTACGAAATGTACATGCAGAATATAATGCTCAAAATATGAATGCAATTAAAGTGTTCATAGAACATAGACAGAAAAACATTGTTACATGTGGTTACCATTTTAAATGTTCCTCTTATTAATTGTTTTAGCCTATTTGTTCTTGCTTGTGTTATAGTCACATTTTGAATATATTGTAGAGTTCATTGTTATCAATATTCTGATATTCAGATTTTTATCAAATTTGCATGTTCTTTCAGTTTGGAATTTTACACATGATTTATTTTACTCATAACCTATAGGTTATATATTTTTGTGTTTGTTAAATGCGTGGTTAAATATGTCTGTCTGATAATATGTGTTAATGTATCATGTGTTTTTAATTAAGTTGCAGAATAATTTTTGATAAATAAGGAATGGCCCACTTTACCTGAAAAGAAATGTGTCTGGAGTGCATGATCTCAAAATGTTTATTGGTATATAGCTTGCAAATAACACTTTATATGAACTGTATTCAAACTGAAACATTATAGCTGAACCTTAAAGTTAACAAAAGTAATAAAGCTTCTAGGTATCTAAATTACACGTTTTACAAAAAGTGGCCCACTTTACCTGAATTCACCCAATGTATCAGAATACCTGGGATACACTTCAAATAAAATAGGCTATGTTGAAAAGTTAAAATGGCAAAGTGGCTTAATTATTTTTATTATAATTTGCACTTACAAATTGCTTAAATAATACTATGACATGAATGTTTTAAATGTAAAATTTAGAACACAGAAATATGAAGACTAAAATTGCCAGTAGGTGGCAGCAAGCCACTGACTTAATGACAGAGTCGTTGTGTCATTTATTCAAACGATTCGTTCAAAACGGCTGATTCATTCAGCAAGGAAGTAAGAAACTTTTTTTTTTATGAATGTGTCAGTGAATTCAATAAATTAATTCAGTAACGAAACACTGCTGTGTGCAGAGACACACAACATGGCTTTGTTTACAACCATTTTCACGGAATAAAGCAAAAAGTCTATTTTCTCAATGAATTAAATCACTTAACTTCTTGTTTCCCTGATAGCACACATACATCACAGAGACGTCTATTTGACATCGCATTTGCATCGTGTTTTTTAGAGTGTTTGCTCATCTGCGATATGTCTAAAGGACGTTTCCTATCAGATGTCAAATAGGCGTTTAAAATATGTCTTTAAGATGTTTATGATTGAAAACTGACATCTTAAAGACGTCTATCAGGTGTTTGTACACAGCAGATGCTTTCGCGATCTTTAACAGACGTGTGCTATCTGTGTAATTGAATTTTGTTGCTCTGACACTTAGAAAAGTCTGCCACAGACCATGCTAAATTCTAACCAATTTGTTTCGGTCTAAATGCATATAATACCATGATTAAAAATCGATACTTGTTGCTATACTGTAACAATAATCTCATTTTAATAGATGGTGAGATCGTTATTATGAATTTATAGGCTACAGTAAGTTTACAGATACCTGAAGCAGCTGCATTTTGCTGTTTAAGAGCTGGTTTAATAGAAATGATTTTAATGCGCATGAAAACAACTCAATCTTGATGCGCACAAGACATGGTAATAAAAACATTCGGGGCTTCAGCTTAGCTCAGCCCTAGCGCCGCCCCTCGTATCCACGGAGGCGATTTACTCAGAAAATGGGGCACATTTGTGAAAGTGTGTTGTTTGGAGGATTTTCAGTCGCCTTTTAGCTGTAGCTCGCGCAGTTTGTCCTTTGAGTTTTTTAGGTCACAATTATGAAAAACAGCCAGGCAGTGGTTTAATTGCAAGTTGAGATTCAGATGTTTTCGCAAGGGGGCGATGGAGGGCTTCATTGCTCTCCATCTGCAGATCTATCAGATGCGCGATGATGGACAGAAACTTTTGAGGCGTTTGTGTTCGTTATTAAAGATTGCGTTATTCCCTGCCCAAGGTTATGCATTCTGCATCTGTCATCCTCTGCGTGCGTTCGTGTGTTTGTAAGCAAACGATGCTTTTAAGGATGTTGAATTGACGAGAAAAATAAAAGTCATCTTTACTCCGAACCGAATAGGTCTCGCGCTGTCGGCACAGATTGCGCGTTTCATATTTTAACAGCTATGAGACAAGATGCACTTTAAAGCCATTCAAAATTAAAATCGCCTTCGGGAAGATTTGTTCATATCTTTCATGCTATTTGTACTTTGCCAAGTTAGGCGTCTTGAAAGAAGCACAGTTGGAAACTTTTTTTAGGGAATGCAAAATTCATTTTGGAAAATGAGAAGCACGCCAGCTTTTGGCACCGCTCCGTACGCGTGCTCGAAGCGATGATAAAAGACGCGCGCGAGGTTTGTTAGACCTGTTGGCGTTTAAAATCGATATTCGCACGTTCAGCGAGAAAGAGACAGAGAGAGAGAACGGGGAGAACAAGACGCAAAGTCGACACTGGGCGTGCGCTTTCGAGAGAGAGGCAACGCAACACAGTTTCTTCTTTAAACAGCAAACGGGTGCGGCAATGAGGGCATTACGCGCGAGCGCCAGCTGACAGCACAAGTTGCCAACTTCTCACCTCCGTAAACACGCAAACGGATGTGCACTTCACTAATAACAGAGCTGAACCTCCTTGGTTGCCTTAATAACTCCGAGAGCGCTGGTGTATTCTCACACTCAGTCAAGCCACCTGCCTCGAGTTCTGTCCTCTCCTCTCGGATGATCTGCGTCCGGTATATGTTTGCTCAACAGGACTAGTGCTCTCTCGGAGGTCGCGAACGAAAGGTGCGATGAGGCTGCTCTGCTGGAGCGTTCTGCTGCTCATCCAGTGGATTCTAAGAAAGGTATGAAGCACGTTTCTGTGAGTTCAGCGTCTGTAAATGAGAACATTGTGGGCTGCGTTCCAAATCAGAACTTGGTAGAGTAATCGCGCGTGATTGTTTGTGCGCTGGTCTTTCATAAAATAACCATAAAGCGGAAAAATCACAGTATGATTTCAGGTGGTGCGCTCCTGAAATAGCCTACTCTTAAAAATCTGATAAGAACTTTAATAATCTTAGGATGCAAGTTCGCGTAGCGTTTTAAATATCTCTAGTATCATTTATGAGTTCACGCACTGTAACTACAGTGCATGCATATGTGTGTGTGTGTGTGTGTGTGTGTGTGTGAATCTGTCTCCTGGAAGCAATTTTAAATTGATACCATATGCACATATTGGAAAATACTACTTAACACTTCAATTAAAATAGAATTTCTCTGATGCAGAATTATGACTGTTCTTTGTTTTCAGCACACACTGAGTATAATATATATTAAAGTCTCTCATAAACGGGCATCTATGTGAGCAGTAACACCCATATCAGACACTGACCCTCATCTTCTCACTTCATGCTGGCCTGATGTGAAGAATGCAGAATTTTATTTTCACATTTATGCATCATAAGAGAACAGTTTCCTTGCAGCTGTTTAGAAAGGACAAAATCCTGCTGCTGCTGATAATAACATCAGAGCATTAATGTGACAGCAAAACAGCTTTCTGAAGGCTCTCCTGAAATAAAACATGTTATGGTGAAGTTTCATCATCGGATGCAAGTCTTTCTGACAACTTGCAGCTGCCTGGAGACTTAAAAAGCTTTTTTTTTAAATCTTGAAAAGGCTATGCTTTCCTGTTTATGATCCGGTTCGACATCACTTCTCATCGAACCATCACGTCTTCCAAATACAGTCAGCTGGTTCAATCACTCAAGT
Source organism: Sinocyclocheilus grahami (assembly GCF_001515645.1). Lineage (NCBI taxonomy): Eukaryota > Metazoa > Chordata > Actinopteri > Cypriniformes > Cyprinidae > Sinocyclocheilus > Sinocyclocheilus grahami. The sequence continues at coordinate 196,084 of NW_015505756.1, forward strand.
GTATTTTAAGAACAAAAAACTGAGAAAAAAGGCGAGTTTTGCATGGGGTTGGGCAAGTGCAGTTTATTAAAGCACGCAGCATCTTATTGATGATCCCATTACCTCCCTCTGTAAGTGTGATCATGTCATAACGACCCAACAGTAAATCACAGTCATGTATCACAGTCGAACGGGTCTGCTTTATTAATGTCTTTATTCTCTTCTCCACATTTGTTCAATATAATCTCATTTTTTAATATGACTCATTTTTAGGCAACCTCATGCATGATTATTAAAGCATATTTTACTTTAGCCTACATTTTTATGGCAGCGCGTGTCGAGAGGCTGAGATCTACAGCTGTTCGCTCTTAAGCCCATCTCTTGATGTTTGTTCCCACAATGCAACTTGTGCGTATGAAATTGCACGTATTTCAGGCTGGTTTTCAGGGCCCATCACATGTCATAAGTGTGCTCAGCGGAACGGTGTGTTAGTGCGTTGTGAAATTAATGCTGTCTTATCCTCTCCTAATAAATGGATCCAATTTACAAAGCTGTGTTAAAAAAAAAGTTGCATCAGCAGGAGGTTCTTCTCACCCTCTCGTTCAGACCCCACCCGCTTACTTGTGTAATACATCATATTAATGATAAAAGCAATCGTATTACTAACTCCAGCCAGAGTGGTGCTTTTATTTCTGAGTTTAACGTCTCATCTTTGATGATTGATATGATAAGAGGATATTGTGTTGCTATTAAAGAGCAGTGCTTCGTGTTTTTCACAGTAGTCTATCAGAAGGCTTTATTCTCGTCGCTCTGATTGACAGGTGATGTTATCTGAATGCTATTAGATTATGGGTTTGTGATGATCATAGATATGTGGTTAATGCATGCTAGAGAGCTCATGTGGCGTGATTTTGCATATGTGTGTTTTAACATGCATTCATTAAAAACAGCGATTCCTTAATGACATTTTGTTGGAAATTGATTTGAAGAAATCAGCGGATGTTAGTGGTGCACTCTAAAAAAAATGCTGGGTCAAAACAACCCAATTGCTGGGTTTGTCCCTATTTAACCCAGCACTGGGTTGTATTTAACCCAGCATTTTTTAGAGTGTGTGTTTTGTGGTTTTAGAGTTATTCACTAATGATGTTGTGTCAGCTGATTGACAGTGTCTTGAGGTTAATGAATACTGTAAATAAACTGCTCTCACTTGAATGAAGGCTGCAATTAAAGTGAATTATTGGGGAAGCCCTGCGCTGTGGTTTTCATATCGACGAGGCAGTGGATTTGTCTCACTTAAACCGTGTCCTAACCAGGCGCGACACGATCAACGACAAGTAATCCATCTGTTCGTGCTGAAAGCCAATGAATAATGTGATATAGAGCGCAACAGTGACCGCCGCACAGTTTTTCGGCGCTATTTTACCATTTAATTCAGACTGTGTTAATTAATATATATTTGATAAAAAATCAAACTAGCTATTTTAAGGCATTTATTATAAGAATAATATATAACATAATTTGTGCAATTAAAAAAACGTAAATATTTACAACTATACAAGTATTGTGAGAGTGTTGGGAGACTCGATGACGTCAAACGAAGTGGTTCACGGTCACTGCTGTGTTCTATATATAGTCATATGGAAGCGGATTATGGACCAATGAGAGCTGACTGTGGGCGGAGCCAATCATGTGCGTGACGTCGCATAAATACACTACAAACACAAGTTTTTTGTCACTGGTTATGACGACACTCAGCTGCTTTGAATGTGTTCGAAGCTAGAAGTTAAACTACACCAAAAGCCAAACTGTGTCGTTTTTAAATGTGCTATAGAAATGTTGATTGATTGAGAACCCAACAGTGAAATTTACTGAATGAAAGAAGTTAATTTAATTCAATTATTGCTGATAAGTAACTAATTATATTAAGCAGAACTCGAACTGAATCAGTTATTAGAATTTCTGTTATTTTTATTGATTTTAAGCCATTTATTAGAGGAATAATTTACGAAAACATTTGTGCAATAAATATTTTTTAGAAAACTATACAGATATATGTATTATGCAAGATAAAATAACATTTAGAAATACAAAGACAAATATACTGACAAATGCAATTCAGGTATACACCTATATCTTTCTTGAAAATAAAAAAGAAGGCATTTTCTTTGAAAATTGATATTTATGCATGTAAAATTTCACTTAAAATTTCATTTTTTTTTTTTGCTTATAAAGAAGTTTGCATATATACTTTTTAACGAAATTTGAAAAGTCAACCCAAAATGCTTTGCAATAAAAACAGTCCCAAAACAAATGTATAATAGTTTCTTCATTCTTCAAAAGGAGCACTTAGGGGAAATTTTCAACTAAAATTGAATTAAAATGAGCTAATGCAGCACAATTCATAACCATTTTATCAGAACCTAATTTCATTGTGTGAAATGCATTTAAATTTGTGAAAGATATACTTAATGGATTTTTCTTTTTGACAGCATTAACTCAATTTGGGCAGCAGATTTCTAGTTCCCAGCATGCTTTGCTTCAGACAGTATACGTAGAGTAAAATGTTGCTGAAAATAGATGGAGCTTTGCCTGATTATAAATATGCTTTCCTTGAGAAGCATAAGCGTTGAAGAGTTGTGTTCACAGCAGGTTTGTACTCGGTGTCAGTTCAGATGATTTGATCGCACAGCCTTTTTAAATATGTATACCTGTGAGATTTCCAGCATGATTCCTCTACATCGCTTCAACAAGCCTAACTGTGATTCCTTGTGTTCATTGCATTATTTATCGCACATCTAGTTCATCAATAAATAAGACCAAGGCAAGTGATATAAATGGCCACGTTCTCAGCAGCTCCCGGGGAAAGTTAAAAATGCAGAAATGAATAATGATGGCTGCGTTTACAACCGCTCGTGAAGCGACGCCTGCTCAAGGTCTGCGTTCTTCATCAATGCTCAGAACAAGAAAAACAGACGATCTGTCCAGGAACGGCTCCAGATCTCCTCTCCTCACCTCTGCTAACACCACCTGAACCAATCTTTTCAAACCAGGAACTTGTGGCAATATTTGAAGGAATATATTTGATTTCTGTGGGTTTAGTTAGTTGTTGACCGCTGGGGGCTTGGCAGCGGCCGGTGCTGATGTATATTAAGCAGAGCGACTGATATATATTTGATATAAAATAAAATTATTGATTTTAATCGATTTATTACAAGAATAAAATATTTGTAGAATACTTTTTTTTTTTTTAAATGTAAGATGCTATACAGGTATTCATTGTTATTATTAAGCAAGATAAAACATCATTTCTAAATACAAAAACAAAACAAACAAAAAAGTGGATTACATTACATTAAAATTTTTCTTCTTAAAAATTATTTAAATTCAGTGTTACTTGCCATTTCTTGAAATTTTAATTTTTTTTTTGTTTACTAGTAATTTCTGAGTGAATTGTTTCTACACAATTTTTTGGCCGGTGCGTATGGTTAGTGATGGTATGTGGTATTTGAATAAGAGATTTCTTATTCTGTACACATCACTAGTGGTGTAAAGCGGCTCTTCTGCTCTGAATCTTCCTGCCAAATTTCCCAGCATGCAGCAGTCAGGTTATTTTGAACACAGCTGCAGCTGAGGGTCCTGCATCGTGTGTGTGACTGTGTGTGTGTGAGAGAGAGTTTGTGAGTGTGTTCACCCCACCGCAGCGCACACGCGTGTCAGAAGTCACGGCACAGGTCACGTAACGGATGATCCTGTTGTGTGGGATTGTTGGTTTGCTGGCTCAAGCCTCTTACGCTTTACATCTTCCAGACAAAGAGGGAGGAGATGCTAATAGATGATAATGCCTAAATGGGAATCGGTTTGGAAATATTCCCAGCCGCACTCCTAGCTTATTAAATGAACTGTGCATCACAGGAGATGCTGCCGTGTTCTGGAAGCTGATGTCAGTGCGTTAGAAGATAGTAACAGTGTGATGTTTACTAACTGAAATGATCATTTCACTCAATCAGTAGCATTGAGATATCGTTATGGGTTTATTCATATTTTAAATCAGTTTTTATTTTTTCATTTTAATTTTGGTAAAAGTTTTGTGCTTGTAGTTTTTTTTTTTATTTTATTGTATGTCTATATAGTTGTCGGTCTTGTGTCTTGTGTTTTTCTCAACATGTGCTCCACATGACGCAGTTTCTGGCATGTTTTGATTGTTCATTGATTTCAGGTGTGTCCCATTAAGTTCCATTAGTTTCCACCTGTGTTCATGTATCATCTTATTAGTTCCTTGTTATTTAAGCCCTGTGTTTTCCTGAGTCCTTTGTCCTGTCTTGTTGTTCTGTGTGTGTGTGTGTGTGTGTGTGTGTGTGTGTGTTACTTTATGGTTTTAATTTTCGTTTCCGTTTTAGTTATACTATACTAATAACCCTGACTGAAATATTACTGAAAGTTTATTGTGCTTAATAAAAAAAAAATCTACTCAACTAGTGTGTGTGTGAGAGAGAGTGTGTGTGTGTGTGTGTGTGTGTGTGTGTGTGTGTGTGTGTGTGTGGGTGAGTGGGGGTG
>NW_015505756.1:202304-209120 GCF_001515645.1 Sinocyclocheilus grahami
TGTGTGTGTGTGTGGGTGTGTGTGTGTGTGTGTGTGTGTGTGTGTGTGTGTGTGTGTGTGTGTGTGTGTGTGTGTGTGTGTGTGTGAGTGAGAGAGAGAGAGGTCATTAAAGTCGATGATTGTTCAAGATCTCCTTCGTATCCTCGTAGGCAGAACGTGACAATAGTTTGTATTCATTTTAACCTTTAGTTTTATTATATTACATGTTATTACATTTGATTTTATGATTACATTTTATTTTTATGTTATTTTAGTACATCTAAAGTTTTAAACAGATAGAAATGGTGGTTTGTCAACTTGCTGAAATTTTCTTAAAATATAAAAAATATAAAGTTTATTTATATTCAAGTGACAATTTTTTTTTATGGTTTTAATTTTCGTTTCCGTTTTAGTTATACTATACTAATAACCCTGACTGAAATATTACTGAAAGTTTATTGTGCTTAATAAAAAAAAAATCTACTCAACTAGTGTGTGTGTGAGAGAGAGAGTGTGTGTGTGTGTGTGTGTGTGTGTGTGAGAGAGTGTGTGTGTGTGTGTGTGTGTGTGTGTGTTACTTTATGGTTTTAATTTTCGTTTCCGTTTTAGTTATACTATACTAATAACCCTGACTGAAATATTACTGAAAGTTTATTGTGCTTAATAAAAAAAAAATCTACTCAACTAGTGTGTGTGTGAGAGAGAGTGTGTGTGTGTGTGTGTGTGTGTGTGTGTGTGTGTGTGTGTGTGCGCGCGCGCTACTGGATGGAAACGAATTTCGTTACTGGAGCATCAACACTATTTCTAAATCAGCAAAGCTACAGTCACACTGCTGAAAACACTGGGCCGCATACACTCTTAATATATTCAGCATGATTTTGCTGACAATAAAATACTGCAGTGCATATGCACTGTGAATATTGCACAGATTTGGCTATTAAGCATGTCAAGATTTTAACCTTAGTGCCAATTACAGCATTATAGTTGGGAAGTTTGATTCATTTCAATGAATCAGTTCAAACGGTCCATTTCAGTGAATCGATTCACGGCTCTGATTCAGTTGTTGGCATCATCAGAACAAGTTTGTGGACGTTTTATAGTTAAATTATTAAGGTCTGTTATGTTATTGAATATGCATGAAACGTTTAAATATTCCTCTTTGTTAATTTAGTGTAAGATTTTTGTACTTGTTGCATTTGATATGAATCTATTTGATATCGAGGGATGCATGGTCAAAATAACAGTTACTCTAATCAGTGTTGTTTTAGGATTATTTATATACTATTATAGTTTTTATTAATATTTTGAATTAGCTTTTTTTTTTATATTTTCTGTTTTCATTTTGATTTTAGTTGAATTTTTACTAATATGGTCATCAGTGTTGGGGAAAGTTACTTTTAAAAGTAATGCATTACAATGTTGGGTTACTCCATAAAAATGTAACTAATTATGTTACTTAGTTACTTTTTATGGAAAGTAATGCGTTACGTTACTTTTGCGTTACTTGTTAAATCTGGACGGGGCTTGCTTGTTTGATTTTAATATAAAAAAGTTATATTTTTGGCGAATATAAAAGCCTTTTCACAGCAAAAGTGAAATGAATGCGCCTCAGGCTGAAGGGAAAGTACAGTAGAATGCAGAAGAAGACATTTCAACACACTTCAGCAATAAACACACACAATGTTGGGTTACTCCATAAAAATGTAACTAATTATGTTACTTAGTTACTTTTTATGGAAAGTAATGCGTTACGTTACTTTTGCGTTACTTGTTAAATCTGGACGGGGCTTGCTTGTTTGATTTTAATATAAAAAAGTTATATTTTTGGCGAATATAAAAGCCTTTTCACAGCAAAAGTGAAATGAATGCGCCTCAGGCTGAAGGGAAAGTACAGTAGAATGCAGAAGAAGACATTTCAACACACTTCAGCAATAAACACACACACACACAGATGTTCGTCTAGAGTAATTTGTGTTTATTAGTACGCTTGAACTGCATCATCGAAGCTCAGAAGCTAATAGAATGGGATTAAATACATAAAGCATATTTGTGTTGTTTAACATTTAATTATTGCAGGTCTGCGTCATATTCTGAGTTGCATTATTTGTATTCATTTTGAGGAATACTGAATCTGTGTGTTGTGTGTGAGTGAGATGAATTAATGCATATTCATATTTATTTTAGAACTACAGTAACATCTTCTGATTTCTCTCAACATGGCGACACCAGAGCTGTCAATCAATACATTGGAAAAAAAAAAGTATCTTGCGTTGCTTATTTGAAAAAGTAACTCATATATTATCTTGTAAATTAAAAAGTAATGCATTACTTTACTCGTTACTTGAAAAAAGTAATCTGATTACGTAACTTGCGTTACTTGTAATATATTACCCCCAACACTGATGGTGGTGTATTTTTGTCATTTTTTATATATTTTTTTTCAATATTACTATTTAGATTAATTTTTTTTATTAACATTTTTTAATTTTTATTTCCTTTTTCCAGTTTATTTTCAGTCATTTTAGTGCTTCAACTTCAACTTATTTATAATTTTAATTTAAGTGTTTCATCTAACATTTGTATTTTATTTCAGCTTTATTTCAGTTAAAAAAGTATTTAAATCAGTTTTAAAAAGTTTTATGTCAGTGTTGTTTTAGTCTCATTGAGATACTATTATAGTTTTAATTAATATTTTAAATTAGATGTAATTTTTATATTTTCTGCTTTAATGTTAATTTTAGTTAAAGTTTTAGTTTTTAACTAGAATTTGTATAACTTTTTTTTTTGTTGGTATTTTTAACTTTTAATTTTGTTGTATTTTTATTTATTTATTTATTTATTTTTAGAACACCAAGTTAAGCTAAATGAAAATGAGAAATTCTGCCTTGGCAAGTTTAAATAAGTTTCATTTTGTATATTTAATTTTATTTCGGTTAACATTTATTAAATATAACTGCCTCTAATTGACAACAAAATCCTAACAAATAAGTAAATATTAATATAAATGATTACCTACAGGCTGTAGAATAGAATATAGAGATATAATCGTTTTATCCCGAAGCAGCAGTTCCTCGTGAAGTGAAGAGACAAAAGGTGCAGGCGTTCTCTGTTAGCAGGTGGCGTCTTGTCAAGACGGTTACAAGATGTACAAAGGAGGACAAAGCCTCCCATTACAGCACAATTACAGACGAGACGAGAGCTTTGACTGGAGCTTCTCTGAGCTCCTCGCTCTCATCCGTCAGCTGCGTTACAGACGCTCGCTCAACTCTCTGTGTCTGCTTTGCATGTGATAATGAAGCCTCTGGGAGAAAGAACGAGGAACAGAGATGAGGTGAGACGATGATTGGCCACCGACCAAGAAGAAGGAGGAAGATAGACGCGTCTGAAGACGTGCGATGAGCGTGAAAACAAGAGAGAGAGATGATCTGATGGTCAGTCCAGATTAAGACTGCTTAGCTGAAAACATCAGAAAACACTTAGAATCTCAGTAGAGTAGATGTAGAAATGAAGTGTTATTTCATGTGCTTTTCACAAGATGAATATAGAAGCTGATGCGAAAGTTTCCAGCGTAGAGTCTGTGTTGAGCTTGAGATTGGGCCAAACGACATTAAGATTACATTTTTCACGTTTTTTGCTTTATTTGAGAAGCATAAATGTTCACATAGCAGTGCAGTGATTGTGTTTGTCCTCTTCGAGATAAAGCTAGCATGCATATTACATATATTTCTAACTAAAGGTTGACTGCAATTATATTGAGCTTATATTGAATGTTGATGTTCATAAATATAATTTTTTAGTGGATTCAAATTCAATTAATTATCAGTAATATACATATATATATATATATATACTGTATATTGCACCTTTAAAAATACATTGAAATACATTGAAATCGGGAAAAAAAACAAGATGAAAATATTTTAACAATTTCGTAAGAATATAATATAAAATAAAAACAATTACTAAATAATCATATAAAAGCTACTCTGAACAAGTGGGTTTTAAGAGAATATTTAAAAACACTAAAATCGGAATTCGCTTATATTTTTATATTTTAACTTTTCATTTTGATTTTGATTTACTTTTTAGTATGTATATGGTGCTGTGCTTTTGTAATTTTTATTGTTTTGTTCTTGTTAATATGCTAATGCTAAGTTTAATTTATTTCTTATTTTTATTTCAGTTTTAGTTTTTATTTATTTCCATTTTCCAGTTTATTTTCAGTCATTTTAGTGCTTAAGTTTATCATCTAATATGTATATTTTATTTCAGCTGTATGATAGTTTAATAGTTTAGTTTTAGTTAACAGTAAACTTCCAATTCCCCAAAAAATCACACTTTTCATAGCAAATACATGAATATCAAGAAGATATAGAGCAAATATTATCTACAGGCTAAACTTGGTTTATCCGTATCACCAGTTACTCCTGACATGAATCACTGTATTATAGTTATAGTTATGTAGTCACACAGTGTTAAATTTAACTATTTAGAATGACAGGCATCCTGTGAATCTGAATCTTTGCTGATGAGCGTCAAAGAGAAAGAGAAAGACGGTGGCAGAGATGGAGATGATCTGATGGTCAGTTTAAATTAAGATTGCATCGCTGCCCTAGTTAGCAAGTCATCAGAGATACGGCGGATTGGCATCAATGTGTTTTCACACACACACACACACACACACACACAAACACACACACTCTCTCTCTCTCACACACACACACACTCTCTCTCTCTCACACACACACACACTCTCTCTCTCTCACACACACACACACTCTCTCTCTCTCACACACACACACACTCTCTCTCTCTCACACACACACACACTCTCTCTCTCTCACACACACACACACTCTCTCTCTCTCACACACACACACACTCTCTCTCTCTCACACACACACACACTCTCTCTCTCTCACACACACACACACTCTCTCTCTCTCACACACACACACACTCTCTCTCTCTCACACACACACACACTCTCTCTCTCTCACACACACACACACTCTCTCTCTCTCACACACACACACACTCTCTCTCTCTCACACACACACACACTCTCTCTCTCTCACACACACACACACTCTCTCTCTCTCACACACACACACACTCTCTCTCTCTCACACACACACACACTCTCTCTCTCTCACACACACACACACTCTCTCTCTCTCACACACACACACACTCTCTCTCTCTCACACACACACACACTCTCTCTCTCTCACACACACACACACTCTCTCTCTCTCACACACACACACACTCTCTCTCTCTCACACACACACACACTCTCTCTCTCTCACACACACACACACTCTCTCTCTCTCACACACACACACACTCTCTCTCTCTCACACACACACACACTCTCTCTCTCTCACACACACACACACTCTCTCTCTCTCACACACACACACACTCTCTCTCTCTCACACACACACACACTCTCTCTCTCTCACACACACACACACTCTCTCTCTCTCACACACACACACACACACACTCTCTCTCTCTCTCTCACACACACACACACACACACTCGCAAGCAGGAAAATAGTTCACATCAGCAAGGACGCGAGGCATTGCTCTTCGTAGAGCTTAACTAGAGCTGCGTTAAACAGAAGGACGAGTGATTCGTGCGTGCAATATGCAATGATCATAATTAAGCAGCAAATCAGCATATTATACTGATTTCTGAAGATCATGTGACACTGAAGACTGGAGTAATGATGCTGAAAATACAGAGCAATACATTACACTTTAACAAATATCCACATAGAAAACAGCTGTTTTAAATTCTAATAATATTTCACAATTTTTACTGTATTTTTGATCAAATGCATGCAGCCTTGCTGAGCAGAAGAGACAAAAAATGTTTTTTTTAAAGCAATTATTCCAAACGTTCAGCCACTAGTGTGTGCATTTCAAATGCACAATTTTTTTCTTTCCAGAAAAAAGACAAAATTATTAATGACTCATTTTGTCCAGTGTTTACTGAAAATGTGGCTTAAGAACACACTCACATTTAACTCTTGCTTTACTCTAAATGTGCGACGTAACTGTAGTAGATGTGTTTGATGTCGATTTTAAAATCTTCTGTTCACTGAGAGTGAATCGTATACACTCTTAAAAATAAAACTGCTTCAAGCGATGCCATAGAAGAACCGTTTTTGGTTCCACAAAGAAGCATCTCTTTCTTACCTTTTTATAATCTGAGGAACCTTCTTTCGTCACAAAGGAACAGGAAGGTTCTTCAGATGTTAAAGGTTCTCTGTGGCATCACTGTGAAGCAGCTTGTGATTTTCCCGGGAGAATCTGCTCTTCTCTGCTGTGTTATGGGACAGACTTCATCGTCTCTCTCTATCTCCATCCTCGTGTTTCTGTGCGATCTGTGGTTGGTGTTTCGCCCTTGTTTGCAGCGGACCTCAGTGATTAATAATGACACACCTGCACTGATATACGACTGTGGATTTTGTGCATGTAATGAAATATTATAGAGTAATCCGAGCGATGTTCTGCACTATAACACTCAGGGTCAGAGCACCACACAAGGCTCAACATCAAGGATTAGTTTTTATCATTTTTTTAATATCTCTCCCATGGCTTGTAATGCATTAATTTAGACACGCATTGAATTTATTGGAGAGAGGGTGAGGGGAAAAAGGCAATAGTCTTTTTCTGAAATAATGATCTGTGTAGGCAGTGCCTCTGGACAAAAAAAGAAGTATAATAATAATGACAAATAGAAGGATGAAAATCGGCCCCAAATCCTGCCGACGTACATCAGGGCTTTTATTAAAAATTTTAATATCAAAGCCCTTGTACCGC
>NW_015505756.1:215419-224785 GCF_001515645.1 Sinocyclocheilus grahami
CACACACACACACACTCACACACACACACACACACACTCACACACTCACACACTCACACACACACACACACTCACTCACACACACACACTCACACACAACAGACCAGCGTTCAGCTCTGATGCACCGCAGGCTTATCACAGTAACCACTGAAACCAGTACAGTTACTTTAGAAATTACTTTTTTTTGTTTATTTAGAAATAAAATAAAATTAAAGTACTAATTAAATGTTAATTGAAATAAAATAGGATTAAAATATAAAACAAATAAATGAAATACATTTTAACTGAAATAAAATAAAATTAAAGTACAAAACAAATTAATAGATTAAATAAATGTTAATTTAAATAAAATAAGATTAAAATATAAAACAAATAAAATTAATTTTAACTGAAATCAAATAAAATATAAAACAAATAAACATATGTTTTATTTCAGCTAGTTGCCTAGACAGTATTTCTCATTTTCATTTAGTTTCTAGATAACTTAGTTAACTTTTCTATTTAAAATAAAACAGAAATTAAATTTTAAAAACTAAATTTTGTTTTAATTAAAAACAGACGAATAAAATAAAACATAAACAATTTCCCAAAACATTAACTAAAATTTAAACTAAAACTGAAAATGCCAAATTAATTCAAAATATTAATACAAATGATAATAGTTATACTAAAATAACACTGTTTCTTACACGAACTCACACACTTTACTAGCTCAGCGTATTTTAGGATGATTTTTAATGATAAATAATTCAAGCTTAATCATTTTACTTACACAAAATAATAACTAAAGGATCTGCAGACACATATATTGAGAACACTGCGCCGCACACACAGCATACATTTAATGCAATTAAATTAACTCAGTATTTTAAATTAAAATATTACATTACATGATGTAGAACATGTTGGAATGTATTTCTTATGATTCTGTTTTTGTTGTTTATGAGGCTCATCCTGTAGGAAGGACAACATTAATGCTCTAGAGCAGTGAGAATAAGATCAAATAATAAAGATAATAAATCAATATGAGCTCAAACATTTCTCCTGAAACGATCCTCGTTCTGAACTCTTACCGGATGACGACTAGTGACTCTGTTTTTATTACTTTAAGAACATCTGAGAACACTACAACATAACTGAGAGCAGCATGAAGTCTCCTGAGAGAATAAAAGATGTGGATAAAATAAGTGTAATGTGGTGCAGCGACATGGTTAAGTGCAGACCAGCGTTATTTTAATAGAGCTAATATACTTCACTAATATAGTTTTTATTAATGTTTTGAATTCATTTTTATTTTAGTTTAGTTTTAGTCATTTATGTTTTGTTCGATTTATTAGTTGTTTTGTTTTTGTCAGTATGCCTATTTTTTTGCCTCGTATTTTTTATGCCTATAGTTTATAATAATTTAAATTTTTTACTTTACTACAGTTTTACTTTTAGTTTTTAACTACATCAAGTTAATCTGAAATGTTGACTTTGGCAATGAAAAAAAAATTATATATTATAATAAAAAAAAAAAAATTTTTTTGTTATGTAAAAATAAACATCAACAGAAGGAAATATATATATTTTTATATTATATTTATATTATTTTTATATTTATTTTACGTCAAGTAACAAAAACATTTTTATGTTTTTTTTTAAATATAATAATCCTGATGTACACCAGTGTTATTTTAATATCACTGAGATACTATTATAATTTTTATTAATATTTTGATTTTATTTAATTTTTTGTTGAATTTTTAGTCATTTTGTTGTGTGTTTTTGTCAATTTTATAAAAAAAAAAAATACAGTTTTTATTCATTTTAATGCAAGTTTTACTTTTAGTTATTTAGGAGATCAAGTTAAACTAAATGCTGCATTGGCAACTAGCTACAATAAAATAAGTTATTTATTTTTTACATTTAGTTTCGAGTACCATAAATGCACGTTTATGGTTTTATCTTCAGTCGTCTGTAATAACGCTGCAGCAGCTGAAGTGTGTGTTCAGGGATTATTCTGTGATTGGGTGCGTGTCAGATGAGTCAGTATATGTGTGTTTCGGTTGTTTCTGCGGCCCGGTTTAGTGATTGAGTTATTGGTTGAAATGCCTAGAAATGTAATCTGTGTGAACATGCAGGCGTGTCTGTGGTTTGTGTGTAATCTCAGATTAGCGTCGTCTAGAGCTGGAACAGAGATGTTGCATGTGTTGATGTGCGCAGGCCGCTGGAGCTGAGAGTAACACAGTGTTTTTGTGGGTTTGTGGAAGGAACATTATTTAAAGGCTGTAGATCCAGAGGGAACAATTAAAGCCTTACACTAATTAGAGAACTTCCAGAAGGTCTAAGAACAAGGGAGTTAAAAACAAATGCGTTATAGAGACCGAGAGAATCTGTGCAATAATGCATCGGGACTTTGTTATATTTTGTGTTTTGGTCAATTATATTAATGAATTGATTTATTTATTTACATGTCTATATCTAAAGCGTGCTTTGGCTTGAGTCTCTTCTGATGTTTAACTAAATTTAATTAAAAATGCAAAATAACTTTTAATTTATAAGAAAATAAATTCAGTTTAATTTATCTTTTTTGTGCTTTTAAATTTATTTTAATTTAGGTTCTAGTTTTAGTCATTTTGTTGAGTGTTTTGTCTTTTTTGGCAATATATATTTTTTTAAATATTAGTTTGCATTCATTTTTAATTCAGTTTTATTTTGAGCTATTTTAGTAAGTCGTGTTAAACTAAATGAAAATGAGAAATGTTGCTTTTGCGACTAGCTGAAATAAAACAATTATATATGTATATACAGTGGGTACGGAAAGTATTCAGACCCCCTTAAATTTTTCACTCTTTGTTATATTGCAGCCATTTGCTAAAATCATTTAAGTTAATTGTTTTCTCATTAATGTACACACAGCACCCCATATTGACAGAAAAACACAGAATTGTTGACATTTTTGCAGATTTATTAAAAAAGAAAAACTGAAATATCACATGGTCCTAAGTATTCAGACCCTTTGCTCAGTATTTAGTAGAAGCACCCTTTTGATCTAATACAGCCATGAGTCTTTTTGGGAAAGAGGCAACAAGTTTTTCACACCTGGATTTAGGGATCCTCTGCCATTCCTAATATTTATTTTATTTCAAGTAATGAAAACATTTTTTTTATGGTTTATATACACCAGTGTAATTTTAGTATCACTAAGATGCTATTATATTTTTTATTAATATTTAGAATTTCTGCTTTGATTTAAATTTTAGTTAAAGCTTTAGTAATTTTTTGTGTTTTTGTCATTTTCATTTTTTGTGTTTTTTTTTAATATGTCTATATTTTTTATTAAATTTTTTTTATTTCAGTTTTTTTTTGTACATCAAGTTAAACCAAATGCAAATAAGAAATGTTGAAGCTGAATTAAAAATAATAAAATAATAATAAATAAAAATAATAAAATAAATAATGACATAATAAACGTTTTATTTCAGTTAAAGTAAATATTTTATTTCAAGGTTTATGGTTTCAGTTTTATTTAATTATAATAACCTTGGCTTAGATCATGAGATTGTAACAATCAAGCTGATTTGTAACACTGACTGTGGAATCAAGTATACAGTGAGGTTATAAGTGCATCAGCCGTCTGCAGTGTGTACTGCGCAGGGTTCATTAAGTCGTGAGCTACAGAGTCATCAACTCTCAAGTGTTTTACATGTAATGCATCTGTTGTTTACAGACAGAATAATGTGCATGTGTGCAGATATGAGAACATCTGTCATTAGAGAGAATAAACACACTGCTGGCTTCGAAATATCCATTTCTCGATTTTAATATCGATTCTTAAATCAGAAGAATCACTGTATGCTGTTTTCAGCTGAGTTCAGTTGCAGCTCGTACCGTAAAATAAATCACGGTAATCTTTGTGCTCTGTTACTTTTGATATGAAACAAAGTCTCATCCGTCAGAGATTCAGCCGCAGAAAGATCAATATTGTCACGTTTATCTCAGAATAGACATAAGCTCGGAAAAATAACTCGAGAGGACCATTAGCAGAAATATATGCACTGTATATTATTACTGAACCTGGTCTTCAATATTTAATGTATGTTTGAATAAATCAGTTATGAAAACAAGTTATGACAGCCACTGTTTAAATGTTTCATCAAAAAACTAGAAACATAATTAAAAATGTGTTATAAATTTCATATTGTATTATTATGTTTCATATTATATTTATTATATGTTTTCATATTTTATTTTGTTTGTTTGTTTGTTGTTTAATGTTTGTTTATAAATCATTATAATACTGTAATGTAGCAACTGACGCGGTTTATTGTGTACTTTACTTTGAAGCATTAGTTGAGAGACTTTATCCTTGAATAAAACCCTGATTGGTTGTAAATCCGAATGAATCGATACTGAATCATATTGAAAGTGAATTGAATGGAATGTGTCTCAAATGCAGGCCTCGTGTTGAACCCTGATCTTTAGAGAAACACAGGTGAAAAAGAGAGAGGAGAGAGAAAAATAATCTCAGGCAAAATTAAAAACATACCGAAATGAAATAAAGATGAGTGTGGTGTTGGGTCTCAGCTGCTGGAATATAAAAACAGAGTATGAAATATATATACGGCACGGAGGCAAAGTGAATGCTAAGCTGATGTACCTGAACCCCGTCTGTCCTCAGATCTGTCTCTCTCACACACACACACACACACACACACACACACACACACACACACACACACACACACACACACACACACACACACACACACACACACTCACACACACACACACACTCACACACACACACACACACGCACTTTTAATAAGACTCCCTGTTATTTTCCCACTCCTGTAATGCTTTTATTATTGCAGATTCACTCGCAGGTGAAGCATATTGATCACAAGGCCATGAGAGAGAGAGACGAGAGAATAATGTGCATGCTTTCATAAATCAGAGAGCGAGACGAGCGACAGAAATGAAATTTTCCCCAGAATCTATATTTTAACTTTTTGCTGTCTAATCTGCGTCTGGATTAGAGCCGATGCACACAACAGCAGAAAAACAGCACACCTCATTTACTTTCATTGCTTTTTGTTTTTTAACAAATGCCTGTCATTTTTATATTTTTTTGGGGGGGAGTATTAAGTCTCCAGAGCAATTAAAGAGCAACATCTCAGCAATATAATGCTCTATTCATGATTAAATAAGAGTGTATGTATAAGTGTAATGTAATGCTGCAATATTCACGCATGCTTAAAAGCAGATCAGTGTTATTTTAGTATAACTGAGATATTAATATGTTTTTTTATATTTTGAATTAATTTTTATATTTTCCATTTTCATACATTTTTTAGTAAAGTGTTTGTCATTTTTGTGTTTTGGTCAATTTTATTATATATATTTATTTATATATATGTAAAAGTCTATATACTTTTTATACATTTTTATTGCAGTCTAGGTTTCAGTTATTTTAGTGCATTAAGTTAAACTAAATGAAAATGAGTAATGCTGCTTTGGCAACTGGCTGAAATAAAATATTTTTAGGATTTTTTGTCAGGTAATATTTAGTAACAATGTATGTTTTTTTTAATGAATTTAGTATATATATTTAGCATGCATTAACTAATAACCCTCCTTCACCGGCAGAAGTGTAAAAAGTTAAAAACAAATGGAAAATCACAATTATTATTGGTATTCGATTATTAATAATGGTCTGTTAATCATCACATCTTTTTATCATCAATATTGTAAATAGTTTTTGCTGCTTCCTATCTTTGTGGAAACTGATACATTTAATTTTTCTGAATTCTTTGATGAATAGAAAGTTCAAAAGAGCTGCATTTATTTGAAATAGAAATCTTTGGTCACGTTCACGATTAATGATCTGAATTGAATGTGTCCTTGATGAATAAAAATATTCATTATGTTCTGAATGCACGTTTCTGGTCTTAATACAATGTTTCAGAAATCCTAAATGTAAAGTTCTTCATCAAATGATGTCTAGTTGACTGCTGGTTAATGTAGTAACTAGTAGTCACATGTCTATATCTAAAGCGTGCTTTGGCTCGAGTCTCTTCTGATGTTTAACATCTAGAACAGAGTGAATGTTTGTGATAATGGAGGCATTACATCAGAGTTTCCACTCCGTCTGCAGTGTTTGTGTGGACAGAAATGTTTCAGTCATTGATCGAGAGCTTTTAGAAAACAAATGAGCTGAAGCCGTTGATATGGAAGCTCCTGCTTGTCAGAAAAATGAAGAATATTTTATATGATGTATGTGTAATTTCTGCTCCAGCAAACAGAACATAAAATGCAATGCCTGTTTTCATACTGGTACTAGAGCCGACCTGAATATTCATAGAGCAAATGCATTATTTGACCAAAAGTACAGTAGAAATTGTGAAATATTATTACAATTTAAAACAGCTGTTTTCTCTGTGAATATCTGTTAAACTGTAATGTATTTCTGTGATGCGCAGCTGTATTTTCAGCATCATTCCTCCAGTCTTCAGTGTCACATGATCTTCAGAAATCAGTATAATATGCTGAAAAATAAATTGCATCATGCTGAAAATACAGCTTTTATCAAATTAATGCAGCTTTGGTGAGCAGAAGAGGCTTTCAAAAAGTGAATGCTGAAAATGCTGCACACAGACTTCAGGAACTGATGTTGATGATTCAAATGAATCATTTTGTTATTCAAATGAGCTGCCTGAATGAACTGACTCACTAAAATGAATCAGAGAGTGTGTTTGATCATAATCATAATGATACAAGCAATTGAATAATTTACAAAAATGCACAAATGTAACTGGATAACCGTAGTGGAAGATTTACATTCACGGAACTGCATTTTGAATAAGAAATGATGCATTGATCATGAAGTTTCATTAATGTGATCAGTACATGGAATTTCATTGATTGATGCAGATTTATGGTCCTCGTCTATTAAAAATGTTTCTGAGTCGTTCTGTTCATAGGTGATGTGTAAATATGAGCAGAGAAATGATGCTGGTGTGTCTCCTGAAGGTCAGCGGTCTGCAGCAGTGCATTATGGGAAATTCGCCCCAGTCAGAATGAATAGTTTGTCTTTGACTTTGGCCCAGAATTCATCACTGACTGCAGGCCTGCTGAAGAATATCTGCTCGCTTTCCTTCCTTCATTCATTCTTTTATTCTTTCTTTCAACTTTGTGAAAGTTCATGAAGGTGAAATGAGTGCAGAACCGATGTGTGTGTGTGTGTGTGTGTGTGTGT
Organism: Sinocyclocheilus grahami; assembly: GCF_001515645.1. Taxonomy (NCBI): domain Eukaryota; kingdom Metazoa; phylum Chordata; class Actinopteri; order Cypriniformes; family Cyprinidae; genus Sinocyclocheilus; species Sinocyclocheilus grahami. The sequence goes on from NW_015505756.1 coordinate 222,661, forward strand.
GAGACTAAAAAGGACAAAAACAACAAAACTAAAAATTAAAATGTATAAAAATAAAAATAAAAACGAATTCAAAATATGAATTAAAAAATATATCAGAGCTATTATAGTTAAATAAAATTAAAACCAAATAAAAAGTCAAAATAATATTAAACAGTAAAAAAAAATGTGAGTAATAAAAACATCATTATTTACCGATTTTATTTTCCTGTTTGTTGTTTCTCAAACACAGTCAGTTTTAGCAGGGATGAACTGCTGAGCATTGGGCAGAACACACCACGCAATCTTATACCGGTTTTTGATTACTCGTACGTTTAGCTGAACATTGTAGTTGGCGGAGAAGCAGCGCTATTCAAGCGCTTTAAGACGTGCAAGCGTGGGAAGCGGGCCGGCGCACTCGTCAAAATTTTTGACGATTTTTAAGATGCGCTTATGAGTTTTAAAACTAACAAAATTGATTGGAGTGTTTTTGAAGCTGCTGCCACCGATCTGGACGAACTCACGGATTCTGTACCATCATATATCAGTTTCTGTGAGGATATGACTAAAAAGGACAAAAACAACAAAACTAAAAATTAAAATGTATAAAAATAAAAATGAATTCAAAATATGAATAAAAAAATATATCAGAGCTATTATAGTTAAATAAAATTAAAACCAAATAAAAAGTCAAAATAATATTAAACAGTAAAAAAAATGTGAGTAATAAAAACATCATTATTTACCGATTTTATTTTCCTGTTTGTTGTTTCTCAAACACAGTCAGTTTTAGCAGGGATGAACTGCTGAGCATTGGACAGAACACACCACGCAATCTTATACCGGTTTTTGATTACTCGTACGTTTAGCTGAACATTGTAGTTGGCGGAGCAGCAGCGCTATTCAAGCGCTTTAAGACGCGCAAGCGTGGGAAGCGGGCCGGCGCACTCGTCAAAATTTTTGACGATTTTTAAGATGCGCTTATGAGTTTTAAAACTAACAAAATTGATTGGAGTGTTTTTGAAGCTGCTGCCACCGATCTGGACGAACTCACGGATTCTGTACCATCATATATCAGTTTCTGTGAGGATATGTGCATTCACACCTGGACTTATTTAACATACAACAATGATAAGCCGTGGTTCACTGCGAAACTCATACAGCTCCGTCAGGCCAAAGCGGACGCCTACAGGAGTGAGGACAGAGGCTTGTATAAACAGATCAGAGGAGCTACTCCGAAAAGCTGAGAATCCAGTTTTCAGCCAATGACCCTGCATCAGTGTGGAAAGGACTGAAAGACATTACAAACTACAACAGCACTGAGAAGAATCAACGACTGGCCGACGATTTGAATGAGTTTTACTGCAGGTTTGAAAAGCCCTGTGTCACACCCCACACCAGCTCTGACCTTCTCTCCATGTATCTATTAACACCTCCAGCAAACCCCATCTCCCTCCTCCTACACTTCAGATGAGTGAAGATGATGTGCGTCAGGTCTTCAGGAAGCAGAAGAGAAAGAAAGCACCAGGCCCAGACAGTGTGACACCAGCCTGTCTGAAATCCTGACCAGCTGGCCTCCATCTTCACACAGATCACTGGAGCTCTGCGAAATCCCTGCCTGCTTCAAACGCTCCACCATCATCCCCATCCCAAAGAAGCCCATAATCACAGGACTGAATGATTACAGACCTGTGGCTTTAACGTCAGTGGTCAATGAAGTCATTTGAAAGATTGGTGTTGGCTCATCTGCAAGACATCACTGGACCCCCTGCAGTTTTCTTACCGACATGGGACTGCATTATATCCTACAACATCTGGATAAACCAGGGACTTATGTGAGGATCTTGTTTGTGGACTTGAGCTCGGCCTTCAACGCTATCATTGCAAACCTCCTCCTGTCCAAATGAACCCATCTCCATCTGTCAGTGGATCACCAGCTTCCTGACAGACAGGCAGCAGCTAGTAAAGCTGGGAAAATTCTCATCCAACACCCGTACCATCAGCACTGGCGCCCCCCAGGGATGCGTACTCCCCCCACTGCTCTTCTCCCTGTACACCAACAACTGCATCTCTACTCAGGGGCGTCATGCACTCATGATTTTTGAGGGGGCACGTTGGGGGGGGGGGGGGGGAGGGATTTTTTAAAATT
>NW_015505756.1:225107-226408 GCF_001515645.1 Sinocyclocheilus grahami
CTCCCCTCCGGGGGGGGGTCATCACTCAATGTTTTTGGGGGGGCCCGGGGGGGGGGGGGGGTGTATAGCACTTTATAACTGATATAGGCTTATGTTTTATTTCTTTTTTTCCTTTTTATTTGAAATATTTCCAAATGTGTTAACTATATTAGGAAATATCTTGATTCTCAAATATGTGTAGCCTAAGTAAATGCGTTTTGCAACTTATATAGATATGTTATTTGATCAATAAATGGTGATGGGCAAAGTAGACTAATAGTGTAATTTATTAACTACACATACAATTTTTACTTATTTTTACTTAAGAACCAGATATGGGTGTCATGCCATAAAATTGTTTTAATACGACTGACTTTGCATTTAATGTGAATTTAATAACAATATTGTAAGTTACTAATTATAACACTTTCATTTTACAGCGAGTAAAGAACATTTAAATAACATTTTCATTCAGTCTAGCCAGAGTTCAGGCACTCTCAAAAACTCCTATTATAATCACTAAAACTGTTCACACTGGTAAATGAATATCTTACTATATATATATTCACCAGATAATTCAATCAGCGAGCAAGTGAACAAAACACCGCGTTTCAGCGATGACTCATCTGAACGTCTCTGATTGGTCATTGCATTCATAAGCTCAACAGAATCGTGTATGATTGGTTACAATGCTCAGCGCTGTACAAACACGCCTGTCTCTGGCTCAGCGCCAGCCAAAGCGTGAATGCAGATTTTAATTTAGCAGCTGATGCTGTGCCGCACTGAACGATCTAATCACACTGGTGTGATTGTATCAAATATATAAAAATATTATTTGGCTATTTTTTGTCTTTTGGAAGCTGCATTCAAAATCCACTTGGCTCAGAAATCTGGGCATGAATGGGCTCTGCCTCTACTGGCCCCTCTGTCAAGCTCCTGAAGTTTGCAGACGACACTACAGTCATCGGTCTCATCAAGGACGGAGACGAGTCTGCTTACAGACAGGAGGTTAAAGAGTTGGCTGTCTGGTGCAGTCTTAACAACCTGGAGCTGAACACGCTCAAAACAGTGGAGATGATCGTGGACTTCAGGAGAAAACCCCCTGCACTCCCCCCACTCACCATCATGGATTTACTCACCCTCAAGCCATCCTAGGTGTACATGACTTTCGTTTTTCAGACGAATACAACGAAAGAGTTATTTAAAAACGTCCTGGATCTTCCAAGCTTTATAATAGCAGTGAATGGGTGTTATTTTTCAGTAGTCCGAAAGAAGTCCAATAAAGCGCATCCATCCATCATAAAAAGTGCCTCACACGGCTC
>NW_015505756.1:226631-232451 GCF_001515645.1 Sinocyclocheilus grahami
TGGGGGGGGCTGGGGGGGGGGGGGGGTGTATAGCACTTTATAACTGATATAGGCTTATGTTTTATTTCTTTTTTTCCTTTTTATTTGAAATATTTCCAAATGTGTTAACTATATTAGGAAATATCTTGATTCTCAAATATGTGTAGCCTAAGTAAATGCGTTTTGCAACTTATATAGATATGTTATTTGATCAATAAATGGTGATGGGCAAAGTAGACTAATAGTGTAATTTATTAACTACACATACAATTTTTACTTATTTTTACTTAAGAACCAGATATGGGTGTCATGCCATAAAATTGTTTTAATACGACTGACTTTGCATTTAATGTGAATTTAATAACAATATTGTAAGTTACTAATTATAACACTTTCATTTTACAGCGAGTAAAGAACATTTAAATAACATTTTCATTCAGTCTAGCCAGAGTTCAGGCACTCTCAAAAACTCCTATTATAATCACTAAAACTGTTCACACTGGTAAATGAATATCTTACTATATATATATTCACCAGATAATTCAATCAGCGAGCAAGTGAACAAAACACCGCGTTTCAGCGATGACTCATCTGAACGTCTCTGATTGGTCATTGCATTCATAAGCTCAACAGAATCGTGTATGATTGGTTACAATGCTCAGCGCTGTACAAACACGCCTGTCTCTGGCTCAGCGCCAGCCAAAGCGCGAATGCAGATTTTAATTTAGCAGCTGATGCTGTGCCGCACTGAACGATCTAATCACACTGGTGTGATTGTATCAAATATATAAAAATATTATTTGGCTATTTTTTGTCTTTTGGAAGCTGCATTCAAAATCCACTTGGCTCAGAAATCTGGGCATGAATGGGCTCTGCCTCTACTGGCCCCTCTGTCAAGCTCCTGAAGTTTGCAGACGACACTACAGTCATCGGTCTCATCAAGGACGGAGACGAGTCTGCTTACAGACAGGAGGTTAAAGAGTTGGCTGTCTGGTGCAGTCTTAACAACCTGGAGCTGAACACGCTCAAAACAGTGGAGATGATCGTGGACTTCAGGAGAAAACCCCCTGCACTCCCCCCACTCACCATCATGGATTTACTCACCCTCAAGCCATCCTAGGTGTACATGACTTTCGTTTTTCAGACGAATACAACGAAAGAGTTATTTAAAAACGTCCTGGATCTTCCAAGCTTTATAATAGCAGTGAATGGGTGTTATTTTTCAGTAGTCCGAAAGAAGTCCAATAAAGCACATCCATCCATCATAAAAAGTGCCTCACACGGCTCTGGGAGGTGAATAAAGGCCTCCTGAAGCGAATCAACACTACTTATTTACATTTATTTGTTTAAGACACATACCTCTTTTTACATTTCCCTGCATTTGTACATAACACACCTGTACACACAAATACCATCTATTGTCTACTTTGTATGTTGTGTATTTTTTTTAAATATAATTTTTTTGTATATTGTTGTTTCCTATTTACTTATCCTATTTTAATTATTTTTATTATCTGTGTCTTGTCACTGTAATCTGTTCTGTCACCAAAACAAATATACCTGGCAATAAAGCTCTTTTTGACTCTGATTCTGAATTTATATTTAATACTGAAATGCAGACAGAGTTTTATGTTTACGCGGCACGATGCAACGCAACGCGTCAAAAGACAGTATAATTTATTATAATCCGTAATTATGTCCCCACTGGATGCAACAAATGCCTCGATTATAAGGGGTTTCCATGTTTTTGTCTCGTCGCTCCGGCCGGACAGGGCATCATCACAGTATGGTGAGGGGCGTAACATTTCCGCCACACGCTTGAGGTATTCGGCCAATCACAACGCACTGGATAGCTGGCCACTCACAGCACACCTCGCTTTTCAGACCGATGAGCTTTGTAACAATCGAGCGTTTCAGAAAGGCGGGGCATAGAGGAGAAACAATAATGTACAGTATGTGGAAAATAATGTGTTTTTTTAACCTTAAACCACATAAACACATTTCATTACACCAAATACACAAAATACTGTTCTTTTTAGCAGCATCATATGACCCCTTTAAACAGAAAGAATGCAGGATCGTCCTTCAGTCGCGTGTCATTCTTAATTTGCTGTGTTTGTGCTGCGAGAGGTCGTGCAGAAAGCCCTCATCGTTCATTCCCGTCCTCCTCCAGCGGCTTTATTTGTCCAGGTCACAGTAAACATTCTTTATCTCAGCGTTTGTGTCTCTCGGACCTGCTGTTCGGATCAGAATTGGCAGTAGCGGTGGCGTGTGTCCTGTGGCTCTGCAATCAGTGGATGTGAGGTGTCTCATATCAGGAATCCATTAGGTGCTTCTTCAGGCTCTGTCGGACTATTTCATCAGTAAGTGAGCCGCAGATGTGACTCGTCACGTTTTTTATACACTGAATAATGCCGAGACTCATTGGAAAGCAATGGGTGAGTTTTGCCGTGTTTGTTTGAGGGTTTGAGGTGTTTGTGTGTCGCAGGTCAGGTGACCCGAGCAGGAGAGACACAACCACCCATCTGGCACCAGCACACACACTCACTCACACACACACACTCACTCACTCACACACACACTCACTCACACACACACTCACTCACACACACACTCACTCACACACACACTCACTCACACACACACTCACTCACACACACACTCACTCACACACACACTCACTCACACACACACTCACTCACACACACACTCACTCACACACACACTCACTCACACACACACTCACTCACACACACACTCACTCACACACACACTCACTCACACACACACTCACTCACACACACACTCACTCACACACACACTCACTCACACACACACTCACTCACACACACACTCACTCACACACACACTCACTCACACACACACTCACTCACACACACACTCACTCACACACACACTCACTCACACACACACTCACTCACACACACACTCACTCACACACACACTCACTCACACACACACTCACTCACACACACACTCACTCACACACACACTCACTCACACACACACTCACTCACACACACACTCACTCACACACACACTCACTCACACACACACTCACTCACACACACACTCACTCACACACACACTCACTCACACACACACTCACTCACACACACACTCACTCACACACACACTCACTCACACACACACTCACTCACACACACACTCACTCACACACACACTCACTCACACACACACTCACTCACACACACACTCACTCACACACACACTCACTCACACACACACTCACTCACACACACACTCACTCACACACACACTCACTCACACACACACTCACTCACACACACACTCACTCACACACACACTCACTCACACACACACTCACTCACACACACACTCACTCACACACACACTCACTCACACACACACTCACTCACACACACACTCACTCACACACACACTCACTCACACACACACTCACTCACACACACACTCACTCACACACACACTCACTCACACACACACTCACTCACACACACACTCACTCACACACACACTCACTCACACACACACTCACTCACACACACACTCACTCACACACACACACACACACTCACAAACACACACACACACACTCACACACACTCACAAACACACACATATGCATCAATGCAACACACACACACTAGCTGTGATTCTTCACATTATTGTTTTCACTGAGCAGAAGCTGTTTCTATTGGGAAAACTGTTGCTTACAAACACATTGTATAGAATTAAATATAAATTAAAAACAGCTTTTTATGTATAGCAGGGCTATTATAAAACCATTAAAAAAACATTTTCATTACTTGAAATAAACAGGAACTCAAATAAATAAAATATAAATTAAAAACTTAAAATGTTTTTATTTCATCTAGTTGCCAGGGCAACATTTCTCATTTCATTTTTCACAAACACAACAATAATTAATAATAATAAAAATGAGAAAAGCAACTTTAAATACAATTCAAATGAAAATGGAAAACAAAACTAATGCAAAATATTACTAAAAAAATATATAAGTATCTTAATTATAAATTTATACTAAAATAACATTAATGTATACTTTTTATATATATTTATATATATTTACACACACACACTGAACGTGCATTGTATATAAAAAGTAAAAAATAAGTGTATACATATTATAAAGTATATACTGTATTACTGTAAAATGAAAACCAACTAATACTTTTTACATAAGTATTTTTTATATATGTGTGTATTATATGTATTATATATTTGGTCACTTTATGTTATGGTCCAATTCTCAACTAACTCTTAACTGACTTTTGCTTCAGTAAACTCTTAATTTGCTGCTTAATAAAAGTCATTGAGGTAGTTCGGAATAAGTTTAGGATTAAGGGATCTAAAATATGGTCATGCAGAATAAGGCATTAATATATGCTTTATAAGTACTAATAAACAGCCAATATGTTAGTAATGTGAATGTTAGTTTTGGTCTTTAAAACAAAGTGTTGCCATATATTTTTCATTTGCTTATTATATACAGTGCATGCACAGTACATATATGTGAAATCTTATTATCTGGAGATAGATAGAGATACCCTTTGTTATGTCCAGTTGTGATCTTGAGAAAATAATAATGCCTGAATGCTGTGGTCACCTGTATGGAAACAGTCATTACTTTTGCATAGTCTTCTAGGAAGTGGTTCTGTCTCACAAACGAATCAACGCTATAAATATATCAGCACAGCTTCAGGTTCAAACTGATAATGCTGTTCAGATCTGATTCTCTACGTTTTTCCACACCAATCAGCAATCTCAGTTTCAGCCCTGAGAAACATCTCTGAGTATCTGCAGACGAGGAGCACAGCATCGTCTCCATCTCCGTGTGCTGGTGATCAGCAGAACTGTCCGCTGATAGCAGATGGTGTGTGTGCTTCACTCAGCCAGGGGTCTGAACGCTTCGTCCTTGAAAAAAGTTCACATCCACAAATCAGCAGCTGGAGTGGATGCACCGTCGCTGCGGGAGGAAGTTTGTAGTAATGAAAGCATGAATATTCTTTGAAAGTGCTCACCGATGGAGAGGCGTTTTGATTAAGGCTTTTCAGATTACTATTGATTCTGCGTCTGGAGTGAAACTGTGTTTCCTGGTTTTGGTTTTTCCAACGCTGGAGTCTGGAGGAGGAGCGAGAGCTCAGTTAGACGCCGACCCTTCTGATGCTCACCCGCGCTGAGGTGATGTGGGTCAGGAACACACACACACACACACTCTCTCTCTCTCTCTCTCTCTCTCACACACACACACACTCTCTCTCTCTCTCTCTCTCTCTCACACACACACACACTCTCTCTCTCTCTCTCTCTCTCTCACACACACACACACTCTCTCTCTCTCTCTCTCTCTCTCACACACACACACACTCTCTCTCTCTCTCTCTCTCTCTCACACACACACACACTCTCTCTCTCTCTCTCTCTCTCTCACACACACACACACTCTCTCTCTCTCTCTCTCTCTCTCACACACACACACACTCTCTCTCTCTCTCTCTCTCTCTCACACACACACACACTCTCTCTCTCTCTCTCTCTCTCTCACACACACACACACTCTCTCTCTCTCTCTCTCTCTCTCACACACACACACACTCTCTCTCTCTCTCTCTCTCTCTCACACACACACACACTCTCTCACACACACACTCTCACACACATACACTCACACACACAAACACACTCTCTCTCTCTCTCACACACATACACACACTCACACACACAGACTCTCTCACACACACACAAAAAACACTCTCTCTCACACACACACACACACACACTCTCTCTCTCACA
>NW_015505756.1:234293-235288 GCF_001515645.1 Sinocyclocheilus grahami
ACACACACACACTCTCTCTCTCTCACACACACACACACACACACACACACATACTGCTGTGCTCCAGTTACTTCAGTGATGCTGCATAAATGAGTTCAACATAATATCAACTCACAATCACACATCTGAATTTCATATTAAAGGGATAGTTCACCCAAAAATTTAAATTACCCCATGATTTACTCGCCCTCAAGCCATCCTAGGTGTATTTGACTGTCTTCTTTCAGACGAATCCAATCGGAGTTATATTTAAAAATGTCCTGCTCTTCCAAGCTTTATAATGGCAGTGAATGGGTGTTATTTTTCAATAGTCCGAAATAAGTCCAATAAAGCGCATCCATCCATCATAAAAAGTGCCTCACTCGGCTCCAGAGGTGAATAAAGGTCTCCTGAAGCGAATCAATGCGTTTGTGTAAGAAAAATATCCATATTTAAAACTTTCTAAACCGTAATCTCTAGCTTCCGTTAACTGTCGTACGCGCGTTCATTCCGGCAGATGACGTAGGCGTAGCGTAAGCTTCGGTGAGAATATGCTCGTCTCACGAGAACCAACGTTTGTTTACAGGAGCAAAGGAAGCAAAGTTTCTTTACTTTAGCAAAGGAAAACCAGCCTCCTCTCGGCTTATTTCCAAATCCTCCTACATTCTTCTTTACAAATCCTCGTTTTGTGCTTCTAATTCGTGACCAGTGTTTGTTTTTTTTTTGCTCTCTCCGATGCGCTTCCACATTCGTCACTTCTCACCGGAGCTTACGCTACGTCCTACTTGATCCGCCGGAATGAGCGCGCGTACGACAGTAAGCGGAAGCTAGAGATTACGGTTTAGAAAGTTTTAAATATGGATATTTTTCTTACACAAACGCATTGTTTGGGACCTTTATTCACCTCTGGAGCCGTGTGAGGCACTTTTTATGATGGATGGATGCGCTTTATTGGACTTCTTTCGGACTACTGAAAAATAACACCCATTCACTGCCATTATAAAGCTTGGAAGAGC
>NW_015505756.1:236867-246334 GCF_001515645.1 Sinocyclocheilus grahami
ATTCCGGCAGATGACGTAGGCGTAGCGTAAGCTTCGGTGAGAATATGCTCGTCTCACGAGAACCAACGTTTGTTTACAGGAGCAAAGGAAGCAAAGTTTCTTTACTTTAGCAAAGGAAAACCAGCCTCCTCTCGGCTTATATCCAAATCCTCCCACATTCTTCTTTACAAATCTTCGTTTTGTGCTTCTAATTCGTGACCAGTGTTTGTTTTTTTTTGCTCTCTCCGATGCGCTTCCACATTCGTCACTTCTCACCGGAGCTTACGCTACGTCCTACTTGATCCGCCGGAATGAACGCGCGTACGACAGTAAGCGGAAGCTAGAGATTACGGTTTAGAAAGTTTTAAATATGGATATTTTTCTTACACAAACGCATTGTTTGGGACCTTTATTCACCTCTGGAGCCGTGTGAGGCACTTTTTATGATGGATGGATGCGCTTTATTGGACTTCTTTCGGACTACTGAAAAATAACACCCATTCACTGCCATTATAAAGCTTGGAAGAGCCAGGATATTTTTTAATGTAACTCCGATTGGATTTGTCTGAAATAAGACAGTCGTATACACCTAGGATGGCTTGAGGGTGAGTAAATCATGGGGTAATTTTCATTTGGGGGTGAACTAACCGGGTCAGTTCCCGGTTCCCGGAGGGCTCGGGAACCCGGCGGCAATCTGACTCAAATATATGTTTACGCGTTTATAACCTCATACAAACGAGGAGCGCGCCGGAGCGCCGTCACTTCTGATTCCAGCTCTAGTTTAGAGGAATGATTAAAGTTTCGGCCCTGCCTGGACCTGTCTTATTTCAAGAAGAATGGGGGAGCTGTCATCTTTTGACTTCACCGCACATTCCTGCAACCTACTGCGCTTTCAAGCAGCAAAGCCACTAGAAGGAAAAAAAAAGTTTGTTTTTGGTGTTTGTTGGCAATGAGGCAAAGTTGAAAAAAGTTTTATAATATGCAAATGAGTGCAGGTCACGTGCTCCTCTCTTTTACATATGATATCGCAGTGAAATATGAACGTCTGCTTATGTCACATTCATACGAAAACAATAGACTAAGTCGACTTTTGAAGAAAGTATGTAAAAGTTAAATATGGCACTGCTTTATTATTATTATTATTAGAAATAAGAAAGCAAACTTAAATGCTTTTCTTTAATTTCGTATTTAATTTGTAGTTTACATTTGTATTTGTACCCCTATATTTATACATATATATATATATATATATATACTGTATATATAAAATATAAAAATGTAATTTGTAGCTTAGTGTTGTTTGTATAATTAATTGTTTGTTGTATAATTGAGATACTAATATATTGTTTATTAATATATATATACTGTATATAATACCAGTCACACATTTTTAAACAGTAAGTTTTTTTATGTTTTAAAGAGTTATCTTCTGCTCACCAAGCCTGCATTTATTTGATCAGAAATACAGCAAGAGCAGTAATATTGTGAAATATTTTTACTATTTAAATCTGTTAAACTGTAATGTATTTCTGTGATGTGCAGCTGTATTTTCAGCATCATTCCTCCAGTCTTCAGTGTCACATGATCTTCAGAAATCAGTATAATATGCTGATCTGCTGCTCAAAAACATTTCTCATTATTATTATTATTAATATTATTAATATTTAAAACAGTTGAGTACATTTCAGTCAACTTTTATAAAAGATAATAAAAGAATGCGTACTGACATTCATGGTGGAAATGGACATGAATGACTTGCTGTTTTACTATTTAAAATAAATATAAATTCACAACTGTGATGGAAACATAGCTCGTGTGAACACATCTTGGATTGTTAAACATCTCTGCAGTTGTTGTGTGTTCTTCTAGTTTTGTCGCGTCACTTCTCTGTGACGCCCAGCTACTGCTCGCATTGTTATGATCTTCTCTCTTCTCTCTCTCTCTCTCTGTCTTTCTTCGCTCTCTCTGAATGATGGATGGCTGTGGGTTTTGTCGGTGTGATGGTTCGCTCTCCTCCGGTGGGATGTGCGCGTGTGCCGGTGATCTATGGCCCGTGAAGTGCTCAGTCCTGGTGGTCGGTGACGGGGCTGTGTATTCTCCGGGGCGCTGTGAGGAGAACGTGCATTATCTGTCGAGGCCTTCAGGGCCAGAGAGGCGAATCAAGCCTGAAATAGAGCTCTCCTCCAAAGCTTAAGCACCAGACGATGACATAAACAACAGTTCTTCTCTTTCCTTCTTTCCCGTCAGTGTTTCCTCCAGTCACACTCAAACTGATGGGATCATTTTCAATTCTCATGCACAGAATTGCACTTAATTAGCAGCGTTTTACACCAAGATTTTACTTGATTAGAGTCATTCCTCACACATCACCTGTATTCATTTTGAGCTTGCGAGTCCTTGTGCATGCACGTTCCAGATCAGTCATTTGAGGTCTCATTAGAAGGCAACTCTTTTGCCTTGGAGCAATATGTCTTCTTGTGCTATTAACACCAGTGTTGGGGAAAGTTACTTTTTAAAATTGATGCATTACAATAATGCATCACTCCCTAAAACGTATCTAATTACGTTACTTTTATGGAAAGTAGGTAATGCATTGAGTTACTTTTTTTCACCTGGGCTGGGCTTGCTTGTTTGTTTTGAATATAAAAAGTTATATTTTTGGCAAATGTAAAAGCCCTTTCACATCAAAGGTGAAATGAATGAGCCTCAGGCTGAAGGAAATGTAAAGGCACGTCTGTACAGTAGAGGGCGCCGCTCAAACAAACCTTCAGCTTTCAGTTCAACACTCTTCAGCAATTAAAAAAGAAAAGAAACACAAATGTTTATCTAAAGTCATTTTTGCTTGTTAGTATGGTTGCATTGGATCATCGAAAGTCAGCAGCAAAGATACTGCTTAATAAAATGGGATTAAATACAAGATATTTGTGTGTGCATCATATTCTGAGTTTGCATTTGGCTGTTTTTACTCATTTTGAGGAATGCAGAATCTGTTTTTGTGCGAGTGAGATGCGTAAATGCATGTTGACATGTTCATGTTCACACAGCACGCACAACACCTCTGCACTCACTCCTGATTCCTCTCAACAGCTGCAAATTAAAACGTAATGCGTTACTTTACTAGTTACTTGGAAAAGTAATCTGATTACGTAACTCGCGTTACTTGTAATGCATTTCCCCCATCACTGAGAAACGCTAATGTAAAACGAGATTAAAGCACAGCAGGTCACTCTCTCCATGTTTTTAGGACTTGTATTTTTCTGCCTTTCTTTTAAAAATAAAGGTTCGAAAAGGGTTTTCGCCATTTTTGTTTCCTCAAAGAACCTTTCGGTGAACTGTTATAAAAGTAAACAATTTAATAATCTAAAGAACCTTTTTCCACTATAAGGAACCTTTAGTGGTTCTTCATGGAGCCAGTGATGCCAATAACCTTCAACACTCTTAAAAATAAAGGTTCTTTTAGGAACTGTTCACTGAGAGGGACCAAAAAATGGTTCTTTTTATGGCTTTGCTGCTAAAACTCCCTTTTGTAACCTTTATTTTGAAGAATGTAGAGCTGCTTGTATATACAGTACTAAACAGTACTTCATCCTTCATGGAGCCACAGATCAAAGCCGTCACATATTTCAGTCTGATAAATAGCTGGTCAGTGATCAGGTTCTTCTAGTCCGTGTCCATTATGTTCTGAGATCTAATGCATCTTTAGCGATGCCTTTGGCATTATCTAACAAACAGCTTGAAGGTGAAGCTCTTCTGCGTCTTGATCATATTTCAGCAGATGTCTTTATGGACTCTCTATGCGGTTAACAGGAAATCAGACGCAGATCATATTATCTCACTTCACTCTGTCGATATGTGCACCTGTTTATCAGCTCCTAAATCTAATTCTGAGGTTTAAAACCAGCTCATATGCTAAGAATTAAATTGGTCCAGCTGAAGCTATTCTAAGATCACTGTCAAAGTTCTCGCAGTCTACAAGATTTCAGTCTTCTTCTGGTTCCAGATGAAAGCTCGAGGACTGTGTTTCATTGTATTTTGTGCTGACATTTATATAAAGGTATAAAGTAAAATTGCATTTAACAATCCATTGCTCTGGTTTCAAATCTTCAGACACATTAGTCTTATAAATGTGTGGATGTGATTCTGAATCTGTTTAAATGCTGTTAGGGTTATGTTAGGGTATTTAAATCAATCAGGAACAAAACAAGAAATGAGCGAGTCATTGAATCATTCACTCAACCGATTCCTTGTCTCATTAGAAGGCAACTCTTTTGCCTTGGAGCAATATGTCTTCTTGTGCTATTAACACCAGTGTTGGGGAAAGTTACTTTTTAAAATTGATGCATTACAATAATGCATCACTCCCTAAAACGTATCTAATTACGTTACTTTTATGGAAAGTAGGTAATGCATTGAGTTACTTTTTTTCACCTGGGCTGGGCTTGCTTGTTTGTTTTGAATATAAAAAGTTATATTTTTGGCAAATGTAAAAGCCCTTTCACATCAAAGGTGAAATGAATGAGCCTCAGGCTGAAGGAAATGTAAAGGCACGTCTGTACAGTAGAGGGCGCCGCTCAAACAAACCTTCAGCTTTCAGTTCAACACTCTTCAGCAATTAAAAAAGAAAAGAAACACAAATGTTTATCTAAAGTCATTTTTGCTTGTTAGTATGGTTGCATTGGATCATCGAAAGTCAGCAGCAAAGATACTGCTTAATAAAATGGGATTAAATACAAGATATTTGTGTGTGCATCATATTCTGAGTTTGCATTTGGCTGTTTTTACTCATTTTGAGGAATGCAGAATCTGTTTTTGTGCGAGTGAGATGCGTAAATGCATGTTGACATGTTCATGTTCACACAGCACGCACAACACCTCTGCACTCACTCCTGATTCCTCTCAACAGCTGCAAATTAAAACGTAATGCGTTACTTTACTAGTTACTTGGAAAAGTAATCTGATTACGTAACTCGCGTTACTTGTAATGCATTTCCCCCATCACTGAGAAACGCTAATGTAAAACGAGATTAAAGCACAGCAGGTCACTCTCTCCATGTTTTTAGGACTTGTATTTTTCTGCCTTTCTTTTAAAAATAAAGGTTCGAAAAGGGTTTTCGCCATTTTTGTTTCCTCAAAGAACCTTTCGGTGAACTGTTATAAAAGTAAACTATTTAATAATCTAAAGAACCTTTTTCCACTATAAGGAACCTTTAGTGGTTCTTCATGGAGCCAGTGATGCCAATAACCTTCAACACTCTTAAAAATAAAGGTTCTTTTAGGAACTGTTCACTGAGAGGGACCAAAAAATGGTTCTTTTTATGGCTTTGCTGCTAAAACTCCCTTTTGTAACCTTTATTTTGAAGAATGTAGAGCTGCTTGTATATACAGTACTAAACAGTACTTCATCCTTCATGGAGCCACAGATCAAAGCCGTCACATATTTCAGTCTGATAAATAGCTGGTCAGTGATCAGGTTCTTCTAGTCCGTGTCCATTATGTTCTGAGATCTAATGCATCTTTAGCGATGCCTTTGGCATTATCTAACAAACAGCTTGAAGGTGAAGCTCTTCTGCGTCTTGATCATATTTCAGCAGATGTCTTTATGGACTCTCTATGCGGTTAACAGGAAATCAGACGCAGATCATATTATCTCACTTCACTCTGTCGATATGTGCACCTGTTTATCAGCTCCTAAATCTAATTCTGAGGTTTAAAACCAGCTCATATGCTAAGAATTAAATTGGTCCAGCTGAAGCTATTCTAAGATCACTGTCAAAGTTCTCGCAGTCTACAAGATTTCAGTCTTCTTCTGGTTCCAGATGAAAGCTCGAGGACTGTGTTTCATTGTATTTTGTGCTGAAAATTATATAAAGGTATAAAGTAAAATTGCATTTAACAATCCATTGCTCTGGTTTCAAATCTTCAGACACATTAGTCTTATAAATGTGTGGATGTGATTCTGAATCTGTTTAAATGCTGTTAGGGTTATGTTAGGGTATTTAAATCAATCAGGAACAAAACAAGAAATGAGCGAGTCATTGAATCATTCACTCAACCGATTTCTTCAAAAACAAGGAATCAATCAGGAACAAAACAAGAAACTAATGAGTCATTGAATCATTCACTCAACCGATTCCTTCAAAAACATGATATCAATCAGGAGCAAAACAAGAAACGAATGAGTCATTGAATCATTCACTCAACCGATTCCTTCAAAAACATGGAATCAATCAGGAACAAAACTAGATATGAGCGAGTCATTGAATCATTCACTCAATCGATTCCTTCAAAAACACAGAATCAATCAGGAACAAAACAAGAAATGAGCGAGTAATTGAATCATTCACTCAACTGATTCCTTTGAATCAATCAGGAACAAAACAAGAAATGAGCAAGTCATTGAATCAATCACTCAACCGATTCCTTCAAAAACACCAATTTATTCAAGAACAAAAACAAGAGATAAGTCAGTGAATCAATTTCACAACATTGATTCGTTCAGGAAGCAACATGCTACTGTGTGTTTCTCAGTAACTCGCAGATGTTAATTCTCATGCTGCTTTGTTTGGGACCGCTGTATTATCACAGACGGATCAAACTGGGAATATTGTGTCTGAAATGTAAGTTCGTCCATATGAACATCTTGTTTATTAAACAACAGCAAGATTAGGAGTGTGATATTGCTTAAATCTCTGTCTCTTCTCTTGTGGTTTCACTGTTATTCGGTTCCCTCTCTCTGTGTCAATACATACATCTGTTTTCTCAAACATTATGCTCTAATTAAGATCTGCGGTATATCGAATTGAACCTCGCAGACTTTCCTATGGAATCTTTGCCATTTAGGAAATCAATACAGCAGCACGAAAGGCCGCAGAGACCAGACTTTCCTTCACTTTCCTCTTGCCTTGTGAGCATCAACTTTTGTCTGTTGTCTCAGAAGAATCTAATAGTCCTCAGGAGAAATAATGAGTCAATAATTGTCATTTATTAAGAGTATGGAGGTGTAAATGCAACTCATATCATTTGATGAGAATTGTTTGAGTTCATTGAGATTTTAGATGGTGTCAGATCTCCATTTAGTCTCTTTGCTGTCTGAGAGAAACTAAGTTGAGTTATTAAAGTGAAGATAACTTGATGATGTTTCTCCTGTGGCTGTGATGATCTTCTCTTCAGATCTAAGCGCATCTGAAGTTCTCTGTTATTTTTGCAGGTCTCGAAGCGTTTCGGTGTATTTTTATGAATTCTCCGATATCCCCCTGACAGAAAGCCTCCAGACCGTTATACTTCATGAGTAATAAATAATCTCTTTAGCCATGACTGAGCCAAGATAAAAATGAATTGCTTTTATCCGGTTACCCATCATGCCGTGAGACCCCGGGCGTCCCTGACACGAATGATCTCACCGTTTCTTAACTTCACCTGTAGGCTGTGGTAATTACGGCCCTCCGGCTCCGTTTCCCCCAGTTTTCATGCAGAGGAGTCACGCTGAACCAAATCTGTACTCCGGATAAAAATCTGATCCTACCAATAAAATGAGCTCACGTAACGGTTAGGGATGTAACGATTAACCGCGAGCCGGTTGAAAATCGATTTAAATATGTGACGATTCAAATCGGTTGAGCTGCTAAACAAATCACGATTCAATTAGGGGTAGGAGTTTATATGAATGCATGTCTGAGGGGAACTTACTGTCTTTCGATGGTATTTTTTCTTTTCATCTTGCCTCTGTATAATGCATGTTAAAGTTCATAAGTGCAGCGCTGCTTTGTTTACAGCGGTAACCACGGAAACACTGTATCATTGCTGTTACCAAGGAAACACTGTATCATTGCTGTTCATAAGCGCAGCTTTACAGCGGTAACCAAGGAAACGCTGTATCATTGCTGTTCATAAGCGCAGCGCTCCTTTTTTACAGCGGTAACCACGGAAACACTGTATCGTTGCTGTTCATAAGCGCAGCGCTGCTTTGTGTATTTTGTCCAAGCGATAATAAAAGGACACATTTAATTTATAATTTGTCTTAAATCTCATTTTGTAAAAAAAAGAAATCGTGAGTTGAGTGAATCGTTACATCCCTAGTAACGATACAACACTGCCGTTTACAGCTGAACTCACAATCTCTTTCAATTCCAATTCAGTTCGAAGTGAATTTGAATTGAGGAGGCAAGCAGGATGCAGATTTGAAGTAGAAGTAGAATTTTTAAAAAATGAGTTCTACACTGTTAAAAAAAACTTTACGGTAAAAACCCGGCTGCTGTGGTTGCCGGAATTTTACCGTAAAAAATACAGTAGCAGCGTTTTAGGTTTTACGGTATTTAACTGTAAATTATTTAACACTGTATTTAACACTCAACAATTTCATTAACTGATATAATGTTAATATACCAACCTGTTGAAGTACTGAAAGCTGTTTTGTAGCTTTGTAACACACTGATAACCACCAAATGCAGGAGGTGATGAGAAAGCCACACGATGAACCAAAGCCCATCACAAGCAGCTTTTAAATATTAACATATATAGAAGGTGCACAGACACTAAACACTATCACGGTAACACACATGAAACTGAAATAATGCAATAAACGTTAATTAAACAACATTAGGTGTAACACATAACCCTGATATACAAAACTGATCAGAAAAAACTAAGAAGAAACAGTTATTTCAACAAAAAAACATCAAATTTGAAATGTAACGCAGGGAATTCTGGGAATGTCAATTTACGGTTATTCACTGTAAATTATACACTTCCAAAAATGGTATACTACTGTAAAAATACATGTAATGTCCAATACAGTTTTTCACCGTATATAGTATGGAAACTTACCGTTAACCATTTAACAGGTTTTTACTGTAGCATTTTTACAGTCTTTTACCGTTAAATTCATGGGCAGTTTTTACAGTGTAGAGTAATCTCTCTTACAAAGTTTATTTTTATAAAGAGATCTGAAAACTGTGTTGATTCCATAAAAATTTTGTTGGTGTAAATTATTGCATTTAGATGATGCCGAATTTGAATAAAAGCAGATTTGACCATTCTTTCTAATTAGCAGAACTACAGTCAGTTTTGATGGCTGTTAATTTAGTTTGAATAAATAACTTTTAAGGCATAATTATTCAAATTAATGGTAACACTTTTCTGTAAGGTTCCATTTAGTAACATTAGTTAACATGAACTAACAAAAAAACCCTTCTGAATCATTTATTAGTCTTATTTAATGTTAATTTTAACATTTAATAAAACATGATAAAAATCGAATAACATTAGGAAATTAACTTGAGCAAACATGAACTAACAATGAACAGTTGCATTTTTACTAACTAACATTAATAAAAACTGTAACAAATATACAGTATGGTTCATTGTTAGTTAGGTTGGAGATGAATGTTGATTCTCCTCTTGATTCGATCAGCTCGACTGAGTTGATTAGGTGTTTGTAGAAAGCAGCGGTTTTGACAGGATCTGTACACAGTTAGCGTGATTAAAGCAGC
>NW_015505756.1:249785-257209 GCF_001515645.1 Sinocyclocheilus grahami
GCGGTTTTGACAGGATCTGTACACAGTTAGCGTGATTAAAGCAGCATTCGCGGATGTTTGTCTCTTTATCCTCCTGTTATGACAAGAGATGCAACAAGCGCATCTGCTTTTAATGAGATTCTTTACTTTCAGAGTCAATAATCAGAAATCGCCTTACACTTGAACACACACACACACACACTCTCTCTCACACTCACACACACACACACACAGACACACACATACACACACTCTCTCACACACACACACACACTCTCTCTCACACACACACACACACTCTCTCACACTCACACACACACACACACACACACACACAGAGACACACACACACACACACACATACAGCGAGAGTAACCCTAACCCTAAGTTACATAAATGTTAGGACAAAACGTTCTTAAAGTAAAGTGTATGGAATGTTCTTATATCTTTATTAATATTCGAATTCTATTTAAATAGAAAACATTCTGAGATCAACATTCTCAAAACGTCCTTATGATGTTTTTTGCTCTTGATGAATGTTCTAAGAAAGTTTTTGTAACCTTTAATCCACATTATAATCAGGACAAGAAAACTGGACATTTTAACGTTATTAGAATATTAAAAATAAACGTTCAAATAGCATTGTATTTTGGGTGAATATAATTTTAGTAGAATGTTGCAAGAAACGTTAATAATAACGTTACAATCACAACAAGAAAACTGGACACTTTTAACATACATAGAATCATAGAATAAAACATTTAAATAACATGTTTTGGGTGAAAATAAAGTTAGCAGAGTGTTTTAAGAAATGTTTCTTAACCTTTTAACCTTTATATAATCACTGGACATTTCAGAAAGATTTCAGTACAATGTAACGTTTTTAATAACCTATATTTGTCAGCACTTTATAATGAAATCAGTGACTGCCGAGCTCCATAAAGACTAAAAATACCATAATGGTGCATTTTAGAGGATTGTAAATATATTGCATGACGTTTTGGTCATTTTTGAAGCATTAAATGCATCAGCGCAGCTTGAACATTCTCCTAAACACTGAGTAAATGATGAGCGAATCTTCATTCCTGGCTCAACTCTTCCTTTAACTTTCTCTTTCTTCCCCTAATAAGATCATCATCTTCTTCTTCTGCTGCTGCTGTGGTAATTCAGTCTCTCACTTTCTTTTCCTCCACGTTATATTTCTGTGTTATCAGTCTCGGCTCCATTTCTCTCGTCTCTGATACTTTATAACTCTCTCGCTATCGTTCCATAATAATCTCTCTCTCTCTCTCTCTCTCTCTCTTCCCAGCGGTTTATCTCTTTTCCTCTGGGCTGTATTTCTCGTCTCATAATTAAATGTCATTTTCATTTTAAAGGAAAAGAAGGCAAAAGTTTCTTACGAGATTATTGTAAAAATATAGTTCTCAGACTATCTCTCTGTCAGTGGAACTGAGAGGAAGCGTTAGATGTTGAACTGTGGTGTGTTTAATGTTTTTGAAAGAAGTCTTTTCTGTTCACCAGAGCTGCATTGATTTGATCAAAAATACAGTAAAAATTTGAAATATTATTCTAATGTAAAACAGCTGTTTTCTTTGTGAATATCTGTTAAACTGTAATTTATTTCTGTATTTCCAGCATCATTCCTCCAGTCTTCAGTGTCACATGATCTTCAGAAATCAGTATAATATGCTGATCTGCTGCTCGAGAAACATTTCTGATTATTATCAATGCTGAAAACATTAATATTTTTGTGGAAACCGTGATATATTACCATTTTAAAGTTTGGGGTAATATTATTGCTTTTATTCATCAAGGACGCATTACAGTTTTTTACAGTCGCTAGGACACTTTTCTCAATACTTAGGTCACTTTTTCTAAACTGTGGATCATTTATCATTGCTTTGGCACGAAATGCATTCATTGACGTCATCTGTCAAATTACATGAATTCTTTTCTCACTTTGACACAAACACCACCAAAACTTTATGTACAGTACTACACAAGCCCAGGACAAAAATGAATAAGACAGAAATTTGCAACATTTCTAGAGTAATATCAAATGGGAAAATATTCTGAATGTAAAAAAATCAAAGCAGTTGCATGTAGCTTTCACTTTCATTACCATCAAAAGGGGAAAACATGCTGTGTCTTGTTGAAAGATGGTTAGGAGAACTGTGTGACGAGTTTTGAAAAAATAACTTAAGTTGTGAGAAAGGGTGGATTATGAGGACACAAATTTGTATAATGACATGGGTATGATGACACATGTATTACAATATGAAGGTGGTTTATGAGCACACTTCCTGTGTCTCCGTAATTCAAAAGGCTTTAAAAACATACTAAAAATCTAAAAGTGTTTTTGAAAATCTAAAAATGCGAAACGTTTCCTGTGAGGGGTAGGTTTAGGGGTAGGGTTGGTGTAGGGCAATAGAATATACGGTCTGTACAGTATAAAAACCATTACGCCTATGGAGAGTCCCCACAAGGATAGTGCACCAGACATGTGTGTGCGCGTGTGTGTGTGTGTGGTGACAGAGAATCAATGCATCAGAGTCTGACATAGAAACAAATTGATTGCATGAAATAAAACTCCAATTAGCGGCAGGAAGCGGTGAGATTCCATGTGAAGCGCGAGCGGGCATCAGTCCCGTGAGACGGTCAGTGCGTGCGCAGACGCTGCCGGACACTAACAGCGTGACAGCAGCCATCTGAAGATCGCGCGTCTGTAAGCGATGAAGAGTCGTCTTAATTGCGGCTGGTTGATCCGACACCTCATTTCCGGCTCCGCTGCCTCTTCCAGCCCCTCATAAAGACTTCCTTAAGATGCTTTTTGCTCATAGTGTCTCAAATGAAGTTAGTGAATTATTAATGGCCTCTCCTTCTGCTCTCGCTGCACCAATATGGTGACAGAGAATCAATGCATCAGCGTCTGACATAGAAACAAATTGATTGCATGAAATAAAACTCCAATTAGCGGCAGGAAGCGGTGAGATTCCATGTGAAGCGCGAGCGGGCATCAGTCCCGTGAGACGGTCAGTGCGTGCGCAGACGCTGCCGGACACTAACAGCGTGACAGCATCCATCTGAAGATCGCGCGTCTGTAAGCGATGAAGAGTCGTCTTAATTGCGGCTGGTTGATCCGACACCTCATTTCCGGCTCCGCTGCCTCTTCCAGCCCCTCATAAAGACTTCCTTAAGATGCTTTTTGCTCATAGTGTCTCAAATGAAGTTAGTGAATTATTAATGGCCTCTCCTTCTGCTCTCGCTGCACCAATAAAGCCATTTCCCTCCACCGCTCGCGATCTCAAGCCCCCATAATCACATTGTCTTTATATTAGATTCCCCGAGACATACATATGTATACACAGTTCGTCTGGCTGCATGGATTACTCCACCGACGGGTTATTATTCCTCCTCAGTGCAGAGATGGCGCATGAAGAAGAAGGAGAGCGTGAGAGTGTTGTACTGTACATCAGGAGAAATGCTGTATTTGTAATCTGAAATTGCTGTGTACAGACTTGTAAAAGTATCACTCTCCTTCAGCTCGTCTGCTGCGTTTTATCTGTGCTTTCAGGACTGTTTTGTGTTTTGTCTTCTTCAAGGATGAAATTCAGCTTTTTTTAAATAGCATGCATAATTGGGTGAAGCTCACAAAGGCAGGTCCAGGTCACATTTCTGCACAAAATCAAAAAAAAAAGAAGAAATCATATTTTGCAGAAAGAGAATGAAGCCTGTTTTGCACGATTCTGATTTTTTTGCAAAATAATGTCACTATTTTTTTACACACATTCTCACTTATTTTTTACATTTGTTTCTATCATCAATGCTGATTTTCATTACTGTAATGAATTATTTTTTATAACAACAATTAGGTGAATCTCACAACAGCATATCCAACATTTCTGCCCAATATCTAAATAAAAAGAATATTTTGCAGACAGAGTATAAAGCCTGTTTTTTCATGATTAAGGATTTTAGTTTTTTTGGTTTTGCGAGAAAAAAAAAAGTCAAAATTTTCAGTCAAATTCTTATTACTCTAAATTGTTTACATTTATTTATTTTTGTAAATCAATGCTGATTCTCAGTACTGTTATAATTAGTTTTTTTCAATAATTGGGCGCATCTCACAATAGCATGTCCAAGTTACACAAATATTATTTTGCAGAAAGACAATGAAACACATTTTTGCATGATTCAGATTTTTTGCAAAATAATGCCCATTTTTTCAGCCAAATTCTCATAACTCTAATAATGTGTCTGTTTGTTTTTTGTTTTTGTTTTTTACATTTGGGTTTTAAAGCAGTACAGCAGTCCATACCATGAGGTATAAATACTTAAGAATTTAAACACTATTTATTTTTCACATTAGAAATCTGGAGGGGATAAATATGTTTAATTATCATGAAAATAATGTAGGACAAATCTTAATGGTTCTGTATTTTGCATAAAGAAAATCTTCCGTTTGTTAACAATAATTAACTAGAACATGAAAACATACTTCTAAAGCATTTATTAATCTCAGTTAATGTTAATTTCATCATAACACATAATTAAAATTAAAAGTTGTATCTGTTAATATTATTTAATAGACCTGAGCTGACATGAACAAACAATGAACAGTTGTATTTTTATTACATAACATCAACAAAGATTAATAAATACTGTAACAAATGCATTAACTAATAGACCTTACTGTAAAGTGTAAAATCTCCAAAAAATAACAATTACAGCCCTTATAAGAGTTTCATATCATACTTAATAAACTTTATTTATGTTACAAATGTGTTAAAGTAATAACTCATCCAAAAAAACTCACAGGTTCACCACAAACCCACAAAATAAAAGTCCGGTTTAACTTGAAGAAATTATGACAGAACTATATATTATTATTGTACACCAAAATGTACTTCTCAGAGATATTTTTCATCCATGTTTTAATTTAAACAGTTCTGTTGTGCAGCATCTTATCTGACAAAAAAATAAAAAGGCATTGTTTTGTTGTAAATTAATTGCAATATTTTCTATTACATATTAAAAGATTGATTATATTGTTAAGATTTTATCAATTCACTTTATTAGATGCATGATTAAATTATTATTTAATCATTAAACTCAGAATGCAGAAAAAATATAATGGAAAAAACAGAATTTAGGGGAAAATTTATCAGATTTTATGGGGCCTTAAATTAATAAGTATCTTACTCTGTCGAGTTTAATCATGAACGTTCATTCATGTGGAAAGCATTTCCTTTCACATTAATGCTAAATTAATATTGTGAGCAATTTCGATATCGTGTGATATGGGAAAAAATATTGTGATCATATTTTTGGAAACATCATTTATTATAATAGCAGTGTAATAAATAGAGCACGAAAAACTGTATTAATACAAAGCAATGTTCCGTTTTTTATGTTTTACAGGTGTTTGTCCTGTATTTTGAATTTTGCACTTCATTGCATTGTATTTTATTTTATATTTTCCTTTTTTAAAAGTTTTTTTTAAGTAGTGCATGCATTGCATTTCAGCTCTTCTGAGGTCATATGAAGCTTTACGTGATACACAGTTTGTTCAAATCTTCAAATCTCTTTTGTGCACACGTAAAGCTTTTAAAGATCAAATGAAATGAATTTCTATAGAAATGTTCACGATGCACGCATTAAGGTTCATCTCATGCATGTTTTGAACCTCTAGCCAAATTTGAATGCACAAACATAGATTTATGCTATAACTATGTTTTGAGCGTATAGAGTATGTGTTGTATGGAATTGTTACTTTTATGCTGCTTTTTGGAAGAAAACAAGTCACTGAACTTTCTGATGCATCTTCTTCTGCGTTACTTAAAGTAAAAAATAAAGTCATAATTGTTTTGTAATCATTTGAAAGTTAGTAAATGATGAGTTTTTATATTATGAATATTGTTGGCTCTTTGATGAATTGCTTTTGTTCCTCTTTAGTAAGTCGCTTTGGATGAAATTGCCTGCTAAATGCGTAAATGTAATCTAAATTAAAGAATGTTCATTATACAAGAAAAACATATGAATTGCGAGAAATAAGTCATAATTGTGAGATAAAGCAGAATTGCGAGAAAAAGTCAGAATTGTGAGATAATGCAGAATTGCAAGAAATAGGTCGTGTTTCATTTCTGAGACCAGCACTCAATAATAATCTGCATTACAGCTGCGGTGAAAGTCACAGTTCTGCACTGAAGTGAGAAACGACTCTCTTCCAGTCATATTCCGCTCAATACAGCTCTTTTTTTAATCTGTACTGTCAGTGATCAATATTCCCTCACTTATATCGCTTTAATCAATCGCTCTGATCGGTTCGATCCCGCAGACACGCACAGCAAATTAATTTACTGATGGAATACATTAGCAGCCACATTGATGAATGTTGTAACAAACGGCGACATGCGTTTGCGTTCAGCTGCTGGAGATTGATGAAAGCACGTATGGACGTTTGAGTCAGATGAAGCTGTAATGAAGACTGTGTGATGGGATGTTTATTCAGAGGTGTATGACGGCGCTGCTGCTCTTTTGACCCAATCATTGAAGCTGTTCATTGATGTCTTCAGTTTAGATCTGTGAAGCTTTGACCCTCTGCTGTAGTTCACAAATCTTCACTTATGCACATATTCAAACTCGTCAAGTTGTGGTATTTCACTACAAAACACATGAGAGCCAAAGATGTCCGTGTCTTGATGCACCAAGTTTGCAAATGCACGCGTTTGATCCTTTAAATGAGAAGTATGGAAGTGTGATTCTGCCGCAGAATACAAAAATATAAAAGGTAGTTATAACTTTTTGACTCTTCAGCTTTTTGAAACGTTGACTCTTTTTTTTTTTTTACAATTCTGCAAGATTCAAACTCAGAATTGCAAGATACTGACATATATAAACTCGCAATTCAGAGAAGAAAAGTCTGTAGTGTGAGATGTAAACTTGCAATTGCAAGAAAAAGAAAAAATTGCGAGATTTAAACTCAAAATCACAAGAAAGAAGTCAGAACGAATTGCGAGAAAAACTCAGAATTGCAAGAAAAAGTCAGAATTGCGAGATATAAACTCAGAATTGCGAGAAAAAGTCTGAATTGCGAGAAAAAGTCTGAACTGCGAGAAAAAGTCTGAATTGCGAGAAAAAGTCTGAATTGCAAGAAAAAGTCTGAATTGCGAGATATAAACTCAGGATTGCGAGAAAAAGTCTGAATTGCGAGATATAAACTCAGAACTGCGAGAAAAACTCAGAATTGCGAGAAAAAGTCTGAATTGCAAGAAAAAGTCAGAATTGCGAGAAAAACTCAGAATTGCAAGAAAAAAGTCAGAATTACGAGAAAAACTCAGAATTGCGAGAAAAAGTCTGAATTGCGAGAAAAACTCAGAATTGCGAGATATAAACTCAGGATTGCAAGAAAAAGTCTGAATTGCGAGAAAAAGTCTGAATTGCGA
>NW_015505756.1:257278-259616 GCF_001515645.1 Sinocyclocheilus grahami
CAGAATTGCAAGAAAAAGTCAGAATTGCAAGAAAAAGTCAGAATTGCAAGAAAAAGTCAGAATTGCAAGAAAAAGTCAGAATTGCAAGAAAAAGTCAGAATTGCAAGAAAAAGTCAGAATTGCAAGAAAAAAGTCTGAATTGCGAGATATAAACTCAGGATTGCGAGAAAAAAGTCAGAATTGTGAGAAAAAGTCAGAATTGCAAGAAAAAGTCAGAATTGCGAGATAATGAACCCATAATTCTAGGAATACAAGAGTGTGTGTGTGTGTGTGTGTGTGTGTGTGTGTGTGTGTGTGTGTGTGTGTGTGTGTGCTTGCACACACATGTAGGTTTTCTTGACATTCTTTATTGTTTTCCAGTATGTGCCGGTGTGTCTGATAATGAGAACAGAATAACGTCAGATACTGTAAGCACCAGAAGCCTCTCTGTTTCCAGTCAATCCGTCTTTATTAATATTCTCACACTCACTGGATTAAAGACGGAGCAGAAGTGACATGAGCACTGATCTGCAGCTCACATCACTGTGTAAATAGAGCAGCGACAACAACATGAAATGAACTGTAAAAATAGAAATGTCCCGGAGAGATGGGCGAGAGACAGCGTATGAATTATGAACGTCGCTCTAGAATAATCGTCTCTCTGTAGAATGTTCTAGATGTGGCGTGTTATTGATCCTGATTCACTCTGACTGAAGCAGTAAATGTGCTTTTCTTGAGTCATTGATCATCATTTCTTCACTCTAATAGTACATGTGCAAAATCCAATTGTGTTTTCAGTGTTTAATTATTCAGTGTTTCTGTCTTCAGCAATTAATACCGAATCCATCAGGACTGAACACATCACAGAATCAATGCACTGCTGATTTATTATTGATTCATGTTTTTTTTTCTTCATAAGATTACATTATGGTATATAATATATTGTGTAGGGAATTTTGAGAAATATTTAAAATGAATAATAATAATGAAATGTTGTTATAGAGTTTAAATATAATTAAACATATTTATCATTATTGTTTTATTTTAAAGTATTATATTTATATATTTAAATGCCTATTTATTTGACTAAAAATCTAATAAAGCTAAACTAGTTTTACAGTCATCATCTTTATCATTTTTTTTTCAAAGTCAAATGTGTTTGTTTGTTATTTTTATATTTAATTATTTATTAAATTTTGAATGTTTAAATATAATTAAATACTTCTTAAATTATTTATTATTTTTTGAAGTCTTATTTCTTATTTCAGTCAAATCTTTGTTTGTTATTTGTAAAGATGTTTTTATATATTTTATTATTATATTTACATTAGTAATATATTTAGATATTTAAATGTTTTTTAACTAAAAATCAAATCAAGCTTAATTAGTCTTACAATCTTGTTTTAAATTCAAATGTTTGTGTTTGTTATTTTTAAAGACGTTTTGCAAAATATTTAATTATAGAACATTTTTAATAAAATAAAATATTTTATAATTTGCTTTGTCCAGATATTTAGTTATTATATGTATGTATTTAAATGTTTAATTTAATAAAATTATTGCCTATTAATACTGCTTATTAATAGTTAGTAAGATAGATGTTAAGTTTAGGTATGAGGTAGGATTAAGGGTTCTAAAATATGCAGAATAATACGCATGCTAGTAAGCAACTAGTTAATAGTGAGAATAGGTCCTTAAAATAAAGTGGTACCAAATGTTTAATATTTAACTAAATATTGAATGATGCTGAATTAGTTCAAATCAAAGTCCTAATTAAGTCAAATGTTTGTGTTTGTAATTTTTTTCAATTCTGATGTTTCCGTGTGTGTGTGTGTGTCTGTGTGTGTGTGTGTGTCTGTGTGTGTGTGTGTGTGTGTGTGTGTGTGTGTGTGTGTGTGTGTGTGTGTGTTAAAGACGTTTTGCAAAATATTTAATTATAGAACATTTTTAATAAAATTAAATATTTTATAATTTGCTTTGTCCAGATATTTAATTATTATATGTATGTATTTAAATGTTTAATTTAATAAAATTATTGCCTATTAATACTGCTTATTAATAGTTAGTAAGATAGATGTTAAGTTTAGGTATGAGGTAGGATTAAGGGTTCTAAAATATGCAGAATAATACGCATGCTAATAAGCAACTAGTTAATAGTGAGAATAGGTCCTTAAAATAAAATGTTACCAAATGTTTAATATTTAACTAAATATTGAATGATGCTGAATTAGTTCAAATCAAAGTCCTAATTAAGTCAAATGTTTGTGTTTGTAATTTTTTTCAATTCTGATGTTTCCGTGTGTGTGTGTGTGTCTGTGTGTGTGTGTGTGTGTCTGTGTGTGTGTGTGTGTGTGTGTGT
>NW_015505756.1:264130-274850 GCF_001515645.1 Sinocyclocheilus grahami
TGTCTGTCTGTGAGTGTGTCTGTCTGTGAGTGTGTCTGTCTGTGAGTGTGTATGTGTCTGTGAGTGTGTCTCTCTGTCTGTGTCTGTCTGTGTGTGTGTGTGTGTCTGTCTGTCTGTCTGTGTGTGTGTGTGTGTGTGTGTGTGTCTGTGTCTGTGTCTGTGTCTGTGTCTGTGTCTCTGTCTGTCTGTCTGTCTGTGTGTCTGTGTCTGTGTCTGTGTGTGTCTCTGTCTCTGTCTCTGTCTGTCTGTGTGTCTGTGTGTCTGTGTCTGTGTGTGTGTGTGTCTCTCTGTGTCTGTGTGTCTGTGTCTGTGTGTCTCTGTCTCTGTCTGTCTGTGTGTCTGTGTCTGTGTGTGTGTCTCTATGTCTGTGTCTGTTTCTGTGTCTGTGTATGTGTCTGTGTGTGTGTGTGTGTGTGTGTGTGTGTGCGTGTGTGTCTCTGTCTCTGTCTGTCTGTGTGTCTGTGTCTGTGTGTGTGTCTCTATGTCTGTGTCTGTTTCTGTGTCTGTGTATGTGTCTGTGTGTGTGTGTGTGTGTGTGTGTGTGTGTGCGTGTGTATATGTGCGTGTGTGTCCGCAGGTGCATGGCTTGGAGAAACAGGTGGGCAAATCTCTGGATTACCTGGAGCAGGGACCATCCGGCACAGTCTTCAAGAGCCTCCCATACGGCGTTCCCGCTCCGTCAGGAGGCGTCAAACCTCCACAGCAGACCTCCAGGATATTCTCCACGCTGGACCACACGCCCTCGAAGCCCAAACCACCCACCTTCAGCTTCCAGAACCCCTACGAATGGGTGCGAAACCAGTCGCAGCTCCTGGACCAAACGGGCTACCGTCCCAAACGCAAGCCCTCCCTCAAAACCTCCATGAAGACTAAAAAGATCTTCGGCTGGGGCGACTTCTACTTTAACGTCAAGACGCTCAAGTTCACCCTTCTGGTGACGGGGAAGATCGTGGACCACATCAACGGGACGTTTACAGTCTACTTCCGGCACAACTCCTCCAGTCTCGGGAACGTTTCGGTGAGCATCGTTCCTCCGTCCAAAATCGTTGAGTTCGAGGTTCTCCAGAACCCTCTTCACTCTGAGATCCAGTTCCACCAGCCGCACCAATCCACCATCGACCCCAAAGACGTCAAAACCTTCAACTGTCGCGTCGAGTACGAGAAGACGGATCGCTCCAAGAAGCCCAAACCCTGCCTTTACGATCCATCCCAGACCTGCTTCACTGAAAACACCCAGTCGCACTCATCCTGGCTCTGCGCCAAACCCTTCAAAGTCATCTGCATCTTCATCTCCTTCTTCAGCATCGACTACAAGCTAGTGCAGAAGGTCTGTCCGGACTACAACTTTCAGAGCGAATATCCGTATTTGGGATGAAGCGGATGACAATGTGCTGACGGTTTTTTGTATATAGAAAGAACCCACCCTAATCCGTTCAGCTCTTAATATTGATTGCTTTGTCCGTTTTCGTCCGTCGACTGTTAGACCAACTTGGAACGTGTTGTTTTTTCTACTGATCCTGCTTATGTCTTTCAGAATGGATCTGATGGTTCTGAAGCTGAGACGAAAACCAGCTCGAGGTGTCTTCAGATAGCTACACTGATAGCTTATGACAAACCTGTTAGCGGTCAGGGTTTCACAAACTCGACTGGTAGTTACCATGCCATCGGACTCCGCTAGCTTTGGATGATATAGAGTCTATTTATAAAACGGAGAGTTCCGGTCCTTGATTCTGATTGGCTGAGCCACGTTCAAAGCTCTTGTAAGTTACTCTATTGATTTTTGATGTCATTATTTTCTTTACTATACAAGGACGTGCAACGATGAATCAACCAGGAACATGAATTTGTTTTGATTTCAAGATATGATGATGAACAAAAACGGAGGATAAATTTGAGAAATTTTGAATGAAGCAAAACCTTTAAGTTTGAGTTTTCCCCTTAAACTACACTCTTAAAAATAAAGGTTCCAAAGGTTTTTTTTTTTCAAGCAATGCCAGAAACCATTTTTGGTTCCTCAAAGAAGCTTTCAGTGAACAAATCTTAAATTCTGGCTGTGCAGAACATGTTAATGATCTAAAGAAGCGTTTTACGCTGTAAAGAAGCTGTAGTGCTTCCGTGGATGTTAAAGGTTCTTCATGGAGCCATCAATGCAAATCAAGATCCTTTATTTTAAAGAGTGTACATTCATAATCAGCAGAAGCTGCAAAGCTTTCATGTCAGTCATTTTAGACGGAAAACCAGGTTTAATGGTCAAAACATTGAGCAAAGACCTACAGGAACTCTGAGAGAGAATAATAAACAGATCCATTTAACAGAATGTTATTCACCCCCGTATGAAGCACCTTTATATATATATATGATGAAATCAAAGACATAGCTTATCTATTTACTCTGAAATAAAGCTCGAAGAGACACAAAGACAGATATATGGGTGCATCTTTCTTTATTTTTGGACACCGATCACTCGGTGAATCAGAGATATACAGATAGTTCTGTGAATAAAGCATTGCTTGATGATGTGTAGAGTATACATGGGGGGCAAAGTGTGTGTAAATAATGTATCACAAATAAATAATTAAATCTAACCTGCCTGACCCGCTGTTATTATCCAATGATTGACGATGCTGCTTTAAGAAAGAAGACTGAAGACTGCAACGAAGCTCCTTACATTCACTTCTTACACGATACTGACACTGTACTTCTTATGTAAATCCATAAATTGTTGTGCATAAAAAGTGCATTTTGTTTACATGATGAGTTTGTGCTCTTGATCACTGGAGTTAAACAAGCAAAACATGCCTGATTTACCAGCACTTCTAAATATGATATGATCAATAACTCTTAGGATTTTCCGTTACGTCATATCTCATCAAATGTATTTATTTTTTTAAGTTACACGAGCTTCAACTTGAGTCAGTTTAATATTAAAGAAATTCAAGCCATGCGTTTAATATGTGGAATATGTGGACATTTTTGACAGTGTAATTGCTGATTGTTAATTATTGGATGTGTTTTTGTGCTGTGTATTATATTGTAATCAATGCTGATTCTTCCGGTTAGATTATTTTGGTATAAAATAATTCCAGTAGTAAAACTAAAGATGAATAGTGTTTGTTAGGATCATTAGGATCTCTCCTTATAATGTTAAACATATCGTACTTGTGTAGAATGATATTACTATGAATGCATACAGTGTGTAAATAAATGCAATTACACTGGAAACAATAATTTAGGATTTACTTTCAAATTCAGATTATTTTCAGATTATTTTTAGCTACTTAAATGTGCAATTTTGAAGTACAAAAACTGAAATTGTATTTTCCTGAAAAGCAGTTTTATTTACAACATTCCCAAATTGGCAACTTTAGTTTCTTCAGTTTACTGTAGAATCCTCTCTTAATTGTTCAGTCAGCGTCAGCAGCAAATATTGCATAATTAATATATATACTGTACAGACATATGTATATTGCAACTTGCTTTTTTCATTTTTTTCAGCTAGTTAACAAGGCAAAATTTCTCATTTTTTAAATTTAGTTTAACTTGATGTACTAAAATAACTCAAATGTATATAAAATTAATAAAAACTATATAGACATATTTTTTTAAAAACTCTAAAAGTGACAAAAACACAAACTTACTAAAATTAAACCCAAACTGAAAATAAAAATAAAATAAAAACGAAAACAAAAAAAAATATATATATAGCTGCTTCGGTGTGTCCGCCGCACGAAACACCAGGAAAATAAAATAAAATAAATCCTAAAATAATGCAATCAACTCTAAATAGCATTAAATGGCAGATAAAATCAGATGTAAACATCACTTCAGTTCCCATGTTGTGCGTAAGTCATGACGTCAGTTTGTAGGCCAGCGACTGCGTCTCTGACGGGACTACATTTCCCATGAGCGCTCGCGCTCACCGTCAATCCGCAGCTGTCATTAGGCGACGAGCGAAAAGCGTGCGAACGCAAAAATCTGCTGGAACCGGAGAAGTTGAGTCGCTTCACGATGTTAACACTGACACTGAGACAGCTGATCAGGGTGAGTTTAAACACACACTACCGCATTATAGCTCACGGTAACGCGAAAGCGAATGAATCGCACCAGTACAGCGATGCATCAGCGTGCATGCACAACAGAGCACGCATTCGAAGCGTTGCGTGTCGATGCAGATGCTGCGGGAATGAGCGTGTTGTCGAGTCGCGCTGAGGGGCTGATAGACCTGGCGTGAGATTGTAGTCTCTAAATCATGCTTTTATGATTTAAAAAAAAAATGCATTGACATTTAAAAGTGTCTCTGACGTGATTTAGTAGTCCAGCAGAAGTTCACAATCTGCAACTTTTCAGTTGCATGACCATCTTGTCAGTTTTGAATGTATGCATATAAGTTACTGAACTCTTGAGATGTCAGGCAGTGCTTGGTTAGGATGTAAACAGCAGATCTGTGTTAACTAGTCTGAGCATACTGGTTAGATGATGCAACCACTCGTGATGTGTTTCAGCATGATTCCACTCACATGCACTCGAACACATTTGCATGCAATGCTTTATTTACACACTTTCAGGCTTTACCTCTGAAGACTATGTAAACCCTCACAATTCAAACTTTTTTTTTTCTTCAATTCAGTTTCAATGTTTTACTTCTGCATCCTCATATGAGGACATTATATTGTAGTGTATTTCTCTGAGACTATACATGCCACAGTCTGGAGTCCTGTACGGAGCACATTCAGGGCTTTTCAGAGATACTAAATGTTTGGATGTTTCACCGTCACCACCTCCTCTCCTTGGTCTTCAAAAATGTCTGATATTAATTTAGTGACACTCTTATGGAAATATGATAATATTTTGTAATTGTCATTTAAATCGGACACATTTTTAAACTGTGTGTCATAAATCAACATGTTATGGGGTTTCAAATCAAAATATGACTTTCTGTTACGAAACAGGAGGTTGATTTCATGCATGTCCTCGTATGAGGACACCGGGACTAAAAGCACGTTTATTACGCATTTTGGGAGACACAACACATGAATAGGGAAAGAAAATATATTTCAATATTCCTATGAAATATGATATATTATTATGAAAATCTTGTCAATTATTACTCTCAATATTACACTTCTTTTTTTCATTACATGTTGCCCCCAAAAACACATTAATATGCAAATTAGATTTAGTTTATAGATACATTGTATATAATGAGAAAACCCGTTTGTGGCCATTTTACACACATTTTGCATGAAGAAAAATGGTATATCAAATCAAACATAGTTGAGAATTATCTTTATACAAAGTTTGGTAAAAAAAAAAAAATCCTTAAAACTAAAAATGTATTGGTGATTTAAAAAAAAAAATCTATTGTTTTTGCCTGTGCATGTTCATTCATGTCTTATTTTTTTAAGAAATGGAGTCCCGATGTCCTCTACCAAGCACGTAGCATAACTTATGAATGAAATATCTCCTTCTTTTTTAATGCTCTAAACAATGTAATTTTTATAAGGAAAGTATATTTATAATGCAATGTTAATCGACATGGCCTTCATCGCTGTATATAATGCTATCATTCTGTGATATGAAACCACGTCTGGTCACAAAAAGAAGTATTTCAAACACTCGACTATGTCATTAAGTTAATTTGGAGGAAAAGCATGTCAATAAATGATATCTTTGTTGGACAACAGTTTTGTAAACGGGCTCATACACATGCAAAACTGTATCGCACACGTGCTACTGTAGTACATTTATTCAGATTGATTTTTTTGTGCACTGTACAGCCCTGACCAAAGCAGTTACCGCTCGAGCTCCTCATTTAGCGATACAGGCTACTCCTCCTCAATTTCACGTCCGCTTTCCGTGATGTCGCTCCTCACTGTCTCCCACAGAAATATGTCAACAACTAGACTTTATCGTTATTAGCGCGGGAAGACGAATTCTTATCGTGGGGATCATTTTTACCGGTATATCGCAAACGATAAGATATCGCCCATCCCTACCTGCTACAGAGATCAGATGTGTTTCAGTGCAATATTTCCTAACGAACCCAATAACACTGACTCTTACAATCAGCTCATACACTGTAAAAAAAAAAAATCTGTAAAAAACCGGCAGCTGTGGTTGCCGGAATTTTACCGTAAAAAATATGGTGGCAACATTTTAGGTTTTACGGTTTTAACTTAAATGTACGGTTAAATACTGTAATTTCTGAATGAAATAAAAACTGATATAATGTTAATATACCAATCTATTGAAGTACTGAAAGCTGTTTTGTAGCTTCGTAACACACTGATAACCACCCAATGCAGGAGGTGATGAGAAAGCCACACGATGAACCAAAGCCCATCACAAGCAGCTTTTAAATAATAACATGTATAGAAGGTGTGCAAACACTAAACACTATCACGGTAACACACATTAAACTGAAATAATGCAATAAACATTCATTTAACAACATTAGGTGTAACACACAACCCTAACATACACAACTGATTAGAAAAAACTAAGAAGAAACAGTTATTTCAACAAAAAAACATCACATTTGAAATGTAACGCAGGGAATTCTGGGAATGTCAATTTACGGTAATTCACTGTAAATTATACGGTCTTTTTGACTTCCAGAAATGGTATACTACCATAAAATTACATGTAATGTTCAATACAGTTTTTCACCGTATATAGTAGGGGAATTTACCGTTAACCATTTAACAGGTTTTTACTGTAGCAGTTTTACTGTAGTTAAATTCACGGTAATTTTTTACAGTGTAATACAGAATAAACCTGGGCATTATTGTTTCTTTTGCAAGCTGTTAATCAGACAGACGTTCACCTCAGAGTTGCTGTTTTGACACTTGATGGCATGTTTTTATTAAACTAACCTGCTAATAATTCTGACTGAAGAGTACCGAGGTACTGCCGTCTGATACCGTAGTATTTTAAGGTGTTTGTGTGGTTCATCAGGCGCGTGTCTCTCATTATAACTGTGTTCACGTGCTTTCATGCTCTTGTGGGAATGAGCTGAACGCGCTTCTGAATACGAAACAAATGCATCTTTTGTGTTTGTCGGTAATCTGAGTTAACCTGATTTAATTAGGCCATTAATTAGTAGCTGCTTCAGTTCTGTAGAAACGGGTTCCTGAGCGGCTTTGGTTTTTCAGATGTTCGTCCGAAGTCTGAAGTGTTTTATACTGATTGTTCAAGTGTTGTTGCACAGCAAAAAACAGTTTCTTAATCTGTGTTTTCCACACAAAAAAAAAATAAGCATGATCAAGCAAAATGTTGTGAGTTTTTGCTTCAAATGGGAAAAAATGCTATTTTCAAAACAATATTTTTAAAACTGGCAAAAAGCAGTGGAGTGACAATAAATGTAGTTTACCAGATTCTCTTAAAACAAGCAGTATTATCTCTCACATTTTTCTACTGAAGTAAATAACTAATTTTAAGCATATTTAAACCTTGTTTGTTTAAATCTCGAATGCAGCTTAAGTTGCTTTGAGCAAAAGTGTCTGCCAAATGCATATATGTGACCCTGGACCACAAGCGTCAATTGTACGAAATTGAGATGTATACATCATCTGAAAGCTGAATAAATAATCTTTCCATTGATGTATGGTTTGTTAGGATAGGACAATATTTGGCTGAGATACAACTATTTGAAAATCTGGAATCTGAGGGTGCAAAAAAATCTAAATATTGAGAAAATCATCTTTAAAGTTGTCCAAATGAAGTTCTTAGCAATGCATATTACTAATCAAACATTAAGTTTTGATATATTTACGGTAGGAAATTTACTAACTATCTTCATGGAACATGATCTTTACTTAATATTCTTATGATTTTTGGCATAAAAGAAAAATGTATAATTTTGACCCATACAATGTATTGTTGGCTATTGCTACAAATATCCCCCAGCGACTTAACACTGCTTTTGTGTGTCTGCAGGGTCACTAATGTCTATTTGTTAACTAAATCTGTTGAACATTGTCATATCTCTTATTATAGCATATAAACATATAAATATGCATACTGTATAAACCAAATGTTGTGAAGTTTATGCTGAAAACGTGAAAATAAAGCTATTCAAACTAGTGTAAAGCAAAATAAATGTAGTATATTCTCTGAAAGCTATAATATCTTTCACAGTTTTGCTTCTTGAGTAAATGTAAATTGTCTTAAGTTACATTTTTATTGTTTTATTTTTCCCACCGGTTAATCGACGTGTGACAACACCGGAAATACCGGTATTACCGTGGGGGCGGGTTACTATAAAAAAATCTAAATGACGGTGGGGGTCGGTGCCGCGGTAGGCTATTGAGGTAACCGGTGTTGCGGCTTAATAACGGTATCACCGTCAGCACCGTCTAGCCTAATATCTATATTTCAGTTTTTTAAAGTTTTTTTTAGCATATCAAGTTAAACTAAATAAAAATGCTTTGCTAACTAGTTGAAAGAAAAGTTAAAAATTTTTATACTTTATTTCAGCTAATACTTATTTTATCTCGAGTTACAATTTTTTTTTATATGGCTTTAGTTTTTGTTAAAAATAATAACACTTAATCTAATCATTTGGTGATGGACGTGACTGAGATTCTTTGAGTCGAGAATCACTCTGGATGATTCACTAAGCTGATTCAGACTCATGAGTTTGACTGATTCATTCTGAAGGGTCATTTGTGAATCAGACTGCGCTGCTCACGGCGCGCTTTTGCGTGCGATGAAAACATGATAAAAAGACGTGTTTAATGTTTTTGTGTCCAGGCTTGATCTTCCATCCACAGTCAGTTCAGACAGAAAAGTCACTGAAACATTGTTTTATTTCGTCATAGAATTTTAGAAGTGTTCTCGAGATCCGTGAGAAACATTTGGTTCCAGTGTGTTTCAGCAGATGCACAGCGAAGTGTGACGTGACAGAATCCCGGTGCGATAAAACTGACCAGCTCTTTTTCATATTCAAATTGTCGCCTATATATTCAGGCATGGTTAATAATTGATCAGGATATATTTTTAATGCTTTCATCTCTATTTTTAGCCACCAGAGTCCCGGTTTGAAGGTTTCCGGGATTCACTGGCAGATCTCGACTCTCAAATCCAGCGACGGCGCTTCAGTGCCTTAATCTACGTACATATTAAAGGGGTCATATGATGTTGCTAACAAGAACATTATTTTGTGTATTTGGTGTAATGAAATGTTTATGCATTTTAAGGTTAAAAAACACATTATTTTCCACATACTGTACATTATTGTTTCTCCTCCGCCTTTCTGAAACGCCTCGATTTTTACAAAGCTCATCGGTCTGAAAAGCGAGGTGTGCTGTGATTGGCCAGCTATCCAGTGCGTTGTGATTGGCCGAATACCTCAAGCGTGTGACGGAAATGTTGCGCCCCTCACCATACTGTGATGATGCCCTGTCCGCCGGAGCGACGAGACAAACACATTAAAAGCCATTATAAACCAGGCATTTGTTGCATCCAGTGGAGACATAATTACGGATTATAATGACTTATACTGTCTTTTTACGCGTTGCGTATCGCGCTGCGTAAACATAAAACCATGTCTGCATTTGTGATCGGAGAAATTACAAACTGCAAGTGCTACTCTACACTGCCCAGAACTCGTGTTTGAATCATCAGTGGCAAATTCTTTAAATTAAACTGTACTTACAGTCTGTGAGTCAGAACAGCCGGCATTGTAGTCTACTCTCCCAGGATCAGGAAACAGTCCTCCATAAAATGTGCTGCACACATCTGAATATTTGGGTTGAAGTGTTCTGGAACAGTGTTGTAAATACAACTTAACCACTGATTTCTAGTCGTGTCCTCTTTTGAAGACCAAACAAAGTAGTTTCGCTTTCACAACGAAACACACAGCGTCTCCACAACAACAATACTACAGCGAGAATAAAAGTTACGCCGCCTTCCTTTGCGTGCACATTTGGGCGGCATTATGCAAATCTTCCCACATAGTGATGTAGACATGTGCGGGCGTGTTAGAACTCTTAACTTTTATAAAAAATATCTCTTTGGGTTTGAGACTTTAGTCTTTGCAACTTTAGGGATCTTATCTATTCACGAACAGCTTGTAACACTCCAAAGAGAAAGGAAAACTTGAAATTGCATATGACCCCTTTAATTTGCTTTCTCATAGTGATATATTCCCACGTATGGCGCGAGGTTTCCCACTCTTTCACCTCCGCGAGCGCAGAAGTGTCCCATCATGCACCAGTGAAGCGCAGACGTGCTCCATCTCCCTGGATTAGTGCGATAATGTTGCGGGCCGCTCGGGGAAATTGGCTTTCCACACTCCTGATTGTTGGTGTCGCTCCCTTTGGCCCGACGGGAGGAATCACTGACCTCTCGCTCACACTCCTGACGCCGTGTCATTCTGCGCCCAATTGGACGGCAATTTATCCTGAGCGATATTCCTGACACCTCCGACACCCGCGCTGCGCCGCTGATTGTTGTCTAGCGCCGGCGTGATGGACAGCAGTCATCTGTAAAATTGACTCTTTGCTCTGAAGAGAAAGGAAATAACCAAAATAATCAGCAAAATGAAATGTTTCTGTTTTTTTTCTGAACTACAAAAGCAGATGTGAGCAGACGACGCCTGAAATGATGAAACAGTACATCTATCAGCTGTGTGTGTGTGTGTGTGTGTGTGTGTGTGTGTGTGTGAGAGAGAGAGAGAGAGAGTGTGTGTGTGTGTGTGTGTGTGAGAGAGAGAGAG
>NW_015505756.1:275662-278774 GCF_001515645.1 Sinocyclocheilus grahami
GTGTGTGTGTGTGTGTGTGTGTAACGGGCGTTGGTGAGATACAATAATCAGCATGACGAGACGCTTTAATTTTGCTCCAATCAGCAACTCTCAACAGAAACTTTACAGCCCAGTGGAAATTCAGCATAACTGCTTATCTAATCTCTCACACACACACACACACACACGCTCAAACACACACTCTCACACACACACACACGCTCAAACATGCACAAACACACTCACTCACACACTCACACACACACTCACTTACACATATATATAAAAATGTGTAATTTATTTATTTAATAGCTAAATATATTTTTTAAATATAGTAACGCTCGTGACTCATGAGTGTTTGTTTGCTGGCGTTTGTTTGTCTGGCGCTCATGAGGAGACAGCGCTGGTGTGTGTGAGATGAACGGATGTTATGTGTGTGTGTGTGTGTTTGTGTTTCAGCCCGTGTGCCGGCGTGTTCCCTCCACGGCCCGCGTCAGATCCCAGCATTCAGCGCCGGCGGTTGCTGATGACGAGCGCTCGTGGACGGGACAGGAGAGTCTGGCTCAGGACGATCCGGAGATGTGGGACCTTCTGCAGAAGGAGAAGGACAGACAGAGCCGAGGACTGGAGCTCATCGCCTCTGAGGTGACAGACCGACCCATGTTACTCCACACCACTTTCAGATTAATCTAATTCATTAATTGAATTAATCACAAATTAATTACACGTGAATTTTGGCTGAGAAATCACCCCCTAAAAAGATAATTTAAAGTCACTAGTTGGCCAGTAGGTGGCAGTGAGTCACTGTCTTAATGAGTGAGCATTAAATCATTCATTCAACCAATTTGTTCAAATGGCTGATTCATTCAGAATGAAGCAAGTGACTGTCTTTATGAATGAATCACTGACTCACTTGATTCATTCAAACAGAAACTAAGCAAGTGCCTCTTTATGCTGACTCACTTGATTCATTCATTCAGATACTGAGAAAGTGACTCTTTATGAATGAGTCACTGAATCATTAACTCACTTGATTTGTTCAAAACCGTGGATTCGTTCAGTAATGAATCACCACTGTGTTGATTAGAGACGCTCAACAATTCTGTGTGAAATTGATCAAAACAGACAATATTGTGTCTAAAATATAACACAATATAAACTTGTTATTGAACTGTTGTGTAATATCAATATCATAAATGCAATGGTGCAGATATTGGGAAAAACAGCACTCTTGCTCATGTGATATTGCTAAACTATATTATACATTATAAATATAAGACAAACCTGTTCAGGGGCTGAATTGAAGTGAATATGAGAGTCTTAAGACTAAAATTAAGAGGTATGAGGAACCGAAACACTTGAGATCTTCATCATGCGACTCTCATCTTCCTCCAGATCTGGATGTGTTTGTGCTGTTAGATGTATTGTTATTTTGGTGTGTGTGTGTGTGTGTGTGTGTGTGTGTGTGTGTGTGTGTGTGTGTGTCTCAACAGAATTTCTGCAGTCGTGCGGCTCCTGAAGGATACCCGGGAAAAAGGTGCCTTTTTTAAAAAAAAATTATCATTTTTATTTGGTTTTATGTATTTTTAAAGGTGACATGTCATGAAAATCTTACTTTTTCCGTGTTTAAGTGCTAAAATTGGGTCCCCGGTGCATCTACCAACACAGAAGACGTGAAAAAGATGAACCCAGTCACTTTGTTTTGGGAAGCCTTTTTCTGCAAGCGTCTGAAAAAATGAGCGCGTCTGATTTCGCTCCCTTTCTGACGTTGCAAATGCATCTCATTATAATATTACCGCCCCTTAATCTGTAAGTTTCCACCCATGACGCCGTCATTTTGATTTCGCAAGCGACAATGGTGTAGCAGCTCTAACGCCATGACGAAAGTTTGAGCGAAGCACGCTAACTGTTCTGTGTTTGGCTGCAGAGACGAGCACTGAACACTGACTGTAGAAAGGGGCATAATAGGTCTCCTTTAATGTATCTATTTTATTTATATTTTTTCATTATTTATTTATTCATTCATAATTTTTTTTGTTTTTATAAGTATTTATTTTTATTTATTTGTATTGTAATCATTTTATAAGTTACCTCTTTTTATTTATTTTTAGTGTTTCATTTAATTGATTTACATTTATTTGTATTTGTATCTTTTTTTTTATTTACTATATTATTTTATTTCTCTGATTTATTTGTATTTGTAGTTTATTATTTTTTACTGCTATTTTCTTCAATTTATCTTTTTTGTTTAATTTTTATTTAATTTATGTTTTATGTAGTTATTTTAGTTTTAATGTCATTATTTACTTGTGTTTATTGTTTGTTTGATTTTCTCATCGTTTTTTTAATTTACTTTATTTTTATTAAATTTATGTACTTAATTTAAAAATAATTTTATATGTATTTGTATGTATTTATAATTAATCATTTATTCATGAGACTGATGGTTGGTAGGTTGATGTGTCTGATGTGCTTCATCTATGTGTGTGTGTGTGTGTGTGTGTGCGTGCGTGTGTGTGCGCGTGCGTGTGTGTGTGTGTGTGTGTGTGCGCAGGTATTACGGCGGGGCGGAGGTGGTGGATCAGATCGAGTTGTTGTGTCAGAAGAGGGCTCTGGAGGCGTTTGACCTCGACCCGGCGCTGTGGGGCGTCAATGTTCAGCCGTACTCCGGATCTCCGGCTAACTTCGCCGCTTACACAGCCGTCCTGAACCCTCACGAGCGCATCATGGGTCTGGACCTGCCTGACGGCGGACAGTGAGTGACCCTCTCTCTCTCTCTCTCTCTCTCATTCACTCTCTGCCTCTCTCGCCCGCTCATCAGATAGAGTAATGAGTTCTGTGTCTCCGTCAGTCTCACTCATGGCTACATGTCTGACGTCAAGCGGATCTCAGCCACCTCCATCTACTTCGAGTCGATGCCCTACAAACTCAACGTAAGTCCACATCACGTCTGACCCTCTGTGTTTCTATGGGTGTTTTTGGCTTTATTTCTAACCGTAGTGACACTAAATATTCAAAGCCTAATAAAGAGTTGACCTGTGTGTGTGTGTGTGTGTGTGTGTGTGTGTGTGTGTGTGTGTGTGTGTTTTCTCACTGACCAAAGAGAGGAGAGAAAAAAATAAATCTGTGGTGT
>NW_015505756.1:278959-292394 GCF_001515645.1 Sinocyclocheilus grahami
TAAAGAGTTGATCTGTGTGTGTGTGTGTGTGTGTGTGTGTGTGTGTGTGTGTGTGTGTGTGTGTGTTTTCACTGACGACAACGAGACGAGAAAGAAATAAAACTCTGGTGCGTGGTTCGGAGGTTATGCGTACATATGAACTGGCGGGACATAAGCTAACATACACTTGCTGCACGTCACATAAAACGTTCAAAAATGTCAATATGTGGGAGTAAGAGAAGAGCAGACATATGGATAAACCTGACGACGCAAGAGAGCT
Source organism: Sinocyclocheilus grahami (assembly GCF_001515645.1). NCBI lineage: Eukaryota > Metazoa > Chordata > Actinopteri > Cypriniformes > Cyprinidae > Sinocyclocheilus > Sinocyclocheilus grahami. The sequence goes on from NW_015505756.1 coordinate 279,219, forward strand.
CACTTCGGTCCGGTTTTCTGAGCGCAGACACTGAAGCACACACACAGAAAGCGCCTCTCACAGCACGCGAGTACTCTTTAGCATCGCATGAACGGAGAAGTACACACAAAAGGATGTGGAATTGTCCGTTTTGACGAGTATTCACATAAACACAGTTGATTACGTCTTTAGTGAAGGTAAACAGCAGGGAGAACGTGTCTCAGTGCATTGCAGCTGTGGGAAATCGACAGGTGGCCCTCAGACACACACGTATACACACACACACACACACACACACACACACTCCAGCGTGACCCTCAGCCTGGTGTCCGTGTGATGGAGTGACCAGACAGACGAATTGAGAGAGAGATTATCTTCTGTCCAGATCTCAGAGAGAAACTAAGACAGGACAGAAGTCTGAGAGAGACGAAAGTGCAGTGAGACAAACCGTGTTTTCAGTGGCTCCTTTTGCCTGAAAATTAGCTGAAAATATGAACGTTTTACACTCGTCTTGAAGAAAAGAGAGTTCTTGTGAATCATTTTATTTATTTATTTAGATGGGGGTTTTTTTTGTTTTAGCATTTTACTTATTTTATCGTTTTATGTATTAACTTTTTATTTTTTAATAGTTTTAATTAGTTAATAGTCAAATGACATGCAGATAAATAAAGTACCTCATCTTTTTGTCGTTTTATTTTGATTTGTTTTTATTTTAGAATTTATTAATAATTACCTTTGCATCAGCTCAAGAATCCTAGTTTGAGGGAAAAATGTTTTTATCTATTTATAATTTTTTTTTGTATTGAGTGTATTTTTTATCCTTGTTTATTTATTTACTACTTTATTTAAATTGATCTAATGCATGTATTTATTTATTATTATTATTAATATTTTTTTTAACAGCCCCCCCCCCTCCAAAAAAAATTTAACTAACTAAAAAGAATTTTTTTTTTTTTTAATTTTAAAAAAAAAAAAAAAAAATTTATCCTTGTTTATTTATTTACTACTTTATTTAAATTGATCTAATGCATGTATTTATTTATTATTATTATTAATATTTTTTTAACAGCCCCCCCCCCTCCAAAAAAAATTTAACTAACTAAAAAGAAATTTTTTTTTTTTTTTAATTGTAAAAAAAAAAAAAAAAAGAGCCCGATCGATATATCATTTTGCCTGTCACCGATATACATCGATATCGGCGAATATGCCGCCGATATGACAATTTTTTTTTACAGAACATATAACGCAGATAAAATGCTTGATATGGTATAATTACTCCATTGTTTGCTACTGCATTGTTTGGACTCGAGGAACCCTCTCGAACGCGAATCAAGTGTACGTCTAGAGGCCCGCTTTCGAATGAGACCACCCCCGCATCCATACCCCCCGGGGTCGCCGACCAATCAAGCGATTCCGCCATGATTCCAGTTCCACGTACACGTTACATTCAAAGGGCATTAAAGCGCGCGAGACGTGAATTTATATTGTATTTATTTACAGAGGTATATTATGTCACACTTCACACTTCTCTAGTAAGCTACTGTGTGAAGACAGTAGCGCAAATCCGTGAATGAATGTTTCGAAGTGAAATAAACTTCAACGGAATAAAGTTGAATTTAATTAAAGTTGAATAAACTTAAACTTTACTGTTCGGTGCACTGATGTCAGACTCATTTTGGATAATAAAGTTTATTATTAAATTGTTAAATGCCCTGCCTCCATTACATATCTCTGTCACGTCATTATAAGTGTTTGATCACCACATTTGAGTGATCATTGCAAAAAATGTGTTTATATACATATATATTTTTTTTGTTTTGTTTAGTTTATGTATACTGTATTCTATATATAGTACCAGTCAAATATTTGGACACACGAATGGGAAAGTGTCCAAACTTTTGACTGGTACTGTACTATAATATACACAAAGAATATCGGCCGATTATTTACTCCCTAATATCGGTATCGGCCCCAAAAAAACCATATCGGTCGGGCTCTAAAGAAACTGTTGATGAGACTGAGAAATATACTGTTGTAAACACCTTAATGGCTAACAGTCTCTGTCTGTCTCTCTCAGCCTAAATCCGGTCTGATAGACTACGATCAGATGGAGTTGACGGCGAGACTCTTCAGACCCAAACTCATCATCGCCGGCACCAGCGCTTACGCTCGCCTCATCGACTACAGCCGCATCAAGAAGGTCTGAATCTCCCTTTCATTTCAGATTATTCAATGTCTTTATTGGAATGATTAATCATTTTGCTAATTTGTGTACTTAAAGCATTAGAGCATTAGCTGCATACAAATAAACATATATAAATACACCCAAAAATGTGCTCATCCTCAGTTCATCTGAGATCAGGATGAGTTTGTTTCTTCATCAGGTTTGTAGAAATGTAGCACTGCATCAGTGTCTCAGCAATGGATGCTCTGCAGTGAATGGGTGCCGTCAGAATGAGAGTCCAAACAGCTGATAAAAACATCACAATAATCCACAGCACTCCAGTCCATCAGTTAACATCTGTTTGGACTCTCATTCTGACGGCACCCATTCACTGATTTATTTAACTAGCCCAAATTTTTTTTTTTTTTTAATTTTAAAAAAAAAAAAAAAAAGAGCCCGATCGATATATCATTTTGCCTGTCACCGATATACATCGATATCGGCGAATATGCCGCCGATATGACAATTTTTTTTTACAGAACATATAACGCAGATAAAATGCTTGATATGGTATAATTACTCCATTGTTTGCTACTGCATTGTTTGGACTCGAGGAACCCTCTCGAACGCGAATCAAGTGTACGTCTAGAGGCCCGCTTTCGAATGAGACCACCCCCGCATCCATAGCCCCCGGGGTTCGGGAGTTAGGGGTGGTTAAATTCGCGGTCCGGCACCGACCGATCAAGCGATCCCGCCATGATTCCAGTTCCACGTACACGTTACATTCAAAGGGCATTAAAGCGCGCGAGACGTGAATTTATATTGTATTTATTTACAGAGGTATATTATGTCACACTTCACACTTCTCTAGTAAGCTACTGTGTGAAGACAGTAGCGCAAATCCGTGAATGAATGTTTCGAAGTGAAATAAACTTCAACGGAATAAAGTTGAATTTAATTAAAGTTGAATAAACTTAAACTTTACTGTTCGGTGCACTGATGTCAGACTCATTTTGGATAATAAAGTTTATTATTAAATTGTTAAATGCCCTGCCTCCATTACATATCTCTGTCACGTCATTATAAGTGTTTGATCACCACATTTGAGTGATCATTGCAAAAAATGTGTTTATATACATATATATTTTTTTTGTTTTGTTTAGTTTATGTATACTGTATTCTATATATAGTACCAGTCAAATATTTGGACACACGAATGGGAAAGTGTCCAAACTTTTGACTGGTACTGTACTATAATATACACAAAGAATATCGGCCGATTATTTACTCCCTAATATCGGTATCGGCCCCAAAAAAACCATATCGGTCGGGCTCTAAAGAAACTGTTGATGAGACTGAGAAATATACTGTTGTAAACACCTTAATGGCTAACACTCTCTCTCTCTCTCTCTCTCTCTCTCTCTCTCTCTCTCTCTCTCTCGCTCTCTCTCACACACACACACACACACACACACACACGCACACGCTCACATCCACGCTTTAAAAAGACAGATTTATTTACTACTGTATTTGTATTTATTATCTAATTCATTTATTTATTTATTTATTGTTTCAGCTGTTTCTGAATGCAGAAATGTACTGTTGTAAACACCTTAATGGCTAACAGTCTCTGTCTGTCTCTCTCAGCCTAAATCCGGTCTGATAGACTACGATCAGATGGAGTTGACGGCGCGACTCTTTCGACCCAAAATCATCATCGCCGGCACCAGCGCTTACGCTCGCCTCATCGACTACAGCCGCATCAAGAAGGTCTGAATCTCTCTTTCATTTCAGATTATTTAATGTCTTTATTGGAATGATTAATCATTTTGCTCATTTTCATTTGAGGATCAGCTGCATACAAATAAACATGCATAAACTAAAGGAATAGTTCACCCAAAAATGAAAATTATCTGAAACTGTGCTCATCCTCGGATCATCTGAGATCAGGATGAGTTTGTCTCTTCATCAGGTTTGGAGAAATGTAGCACTGCATCAGTGTCTCAGCAATGGATGCTCTGCAGTGAATGGGTGCCGTCAGAATGAGTCCAAACAGCTGATAAAAACATCACAATAATCCACAGCACTCCAGTCCATCAGTTCACATCTGGAGAAGACAAAATACAAGGTCTGAATCTCTCTTTCATTTCAGATTATTTAATGTCTTTATTGGAATGATTAATCATTTTGCTCATTTTCATTTGAGGATCAGCTGCATACAAATAAACATGCATAAACTAAAGGAATAGTTCACCCAAAAATGAAAATTATCTGAAACTGTGCTCATCCTCGGATCATCTGAGATCAGGATGAGTTTGTCTCTTCATCAGGTTTGGAGAAATGTAGCACTGCATCAGTGTCTCAGCAATGGATGCTCTGCAGTGAATGGGTGCCGTCAGAATGAGTCCAAACAGCTGATAAAAACATCACAATAATCCACAGCACTCCAGTCCATCAGTTCACATCTGGAGAAGCCAAAAGCTGAAACTAATCCAGCATTAAGACACTTTTTCACTGGAGGAAGAGTTATTATGGATTATGGACTCAGTGGTATTTTGTCTTCTCCAGATGTGAACTGATGGACTGGAGTGCTGTGGATTATTGTGATGTTTTTATCAGCTGTTTGGACTCTCATTCTGACGGCACCCATTCACTGCAGAGCACCCATTGCTGAGACACTGATGCAATGCTACATTTCTCCAAACCTGATGAAGAAACAAACTCATCCTGATCTTGTACGGCCTGGGGGTGAGCACAGTTTCAGCACATTTTCAGTTTTGGAAAATAAAGATCATATTTAAATAAAAGAGTTTATTCTATAACAGTTTTTAGAAGACTTCCTCTCTTTAAAAAATCTTATGTAAACTAAATTAGATTTTTTTTTAAAGAAAGAAAAAGAAAGATTTTGTTGTTGTTTTAAATGTTTTAGGTGCTAAAATATTTTTAATTTATAGTGTTTGCATTTAAAACTATGCAAAATGAAAACAGTGCAAACATACATTAAGATACAAATACTAAACTGAGTTTATTTTAATGCTCGACTGCTCTCTTTATTCTCACACACTCGTCTGTCTCTCTGACACATTTGTGTTTAACTGCTCAAGCCTGACGCCTCAGAGACGACAAACACAGTCACTGATCCTGACGCTTTCTGCTCACAGTACAGTGAACACACACACACTCACTCACAATCTCTCTCTCACACACACACACACACACTCTCTCACACACACACACACACACACGCTCACAATCTCTCTCTCACACACTCACACACACTGCAGTGTCACTGTCAGCTTTTAATCACATCTCCTGTCACACACACACAAACAGCAGTAAGAATGATGATTGTTCTCATTAACACTGATGAAATGATGTTTAAACATGTTTGATGGACAGTCAAATACCCATAATCCCATTCAGCAGTCACTCAGTTCAGGACGACTCTCCTCTCTTTTATTAGGCTTGCATGTGTTCTGATCCGAACCCTAGTGAGTGCCCTACATAGACAGCTCGTGAAGGCTCAAACATCATGCCTCCTAAGATGAATTGCATGTGTCTTTCACTTTGTCATGTGCTGTCTATGTAGGGCACTCGCTAGGGTTCAAGCATCTCTGAGAGTTTTTTTCTTAATTTTTTGTGCAACGTGCTCCAGGTTTTCTGCTGGAGGCTGAGATTGTGTGCATTTCATGTTTGTTGCTCGAATTCACTGTGGCCCAATTTTACTGCAAGATAAACACAATGTCAGCAACACTCACACACACACTCACTCACTCACTCTCACTCACACACACACACACACTCTCTCACACACACACACACACACACTCTCTCTCACACACACACACTCACTCACTCACTCACTCACTCACTCACTCACTCACACACACACACTCACTCATTCACGCACACACTCACTCTCGCACACTCACACACACACACACACACACACTCCACGACAGATTAAGAGTATCAGTGTATAATCAGCAGGAGATTATTTTTACCCTGAGAGCGTAGCATCTTGCTCAGAAGTGTTAGCGAAGCGCCTGCAGTATCTGGGTCTCGTTCCCCGGAGGAGCGTGCGGATCTCATCAGGTCACTCTCTGATGGGCCGATAACGGGAGCGCTTTGTTATGTTTGCCGCGAGCGCCGCAGATCTCAGCTTCTAAACGCTTTCATAATTCTCTCTGAGCTCTTTATTACTCTGGTCTCTGTCTCCGAGCAGCTGTGCACCGAGCTGAACGCGTACATGCTGGCGGACATGGCTCACATCAGTGGACTGGTGGCAGGCAAAGCCATTCCCTCGCCTTTCCAACACGCCGACCTCGTCACCACAACCACACACAAATCACTGCGAGGATCCAGGTACACCTCAACCAGAGACCAGTGGCTCTTCTGTGATCCATTTCTCAAAGCATGTGTGCAGTACTAGTGTACCAACAGTGTTTAATGCACAGACCATTCATTCTTTGAAAGAAATTAATACTTTTATTCATCAAGGACGCATTAAATTGATCAAAAATGACAGTAAAGACGTTTATAATGTTCCAAAAGATTTCTGTTTGAAATAAATGCTGTTCTTTTGAACTTTCTGTTCATCTCTGAATCCTGAAAAATAAAATGCATCACAGCACAATTGTGTTCAACATTGATAATAATCAGAAATGTTTCTCGAGCAGCAGATCAGCATATTATACTGATTTCTGAAGATCATGTGACACTGAAGACTGGAGGAATGATGCTGAAAATACAGCTGCGCATCACAGAAATACATTACAGTTTAACAGATATTCACAGAGAAAACAGCTGTTTTAAATTGTAATAATATTTCACAATTTTTACTGTATTTTTGATCAAATCAATGCAACTTTAGTGAGCAGAAGAGAAAAAAAAGTCTTACTGCAGAACACATGCAGTAAGTTACATTGTAACATGACAACATTACATAAAAAGTAATGAAATAAAATGCTTACTTGGTGGGGGTTTTTTTAGTCCAGATTTGTGTAAAAATTTCATAACTTGGCCGTCTGATCAAATGAGAAAAAGAGAGCTCAAAATCACAGCAGATTGAGGTAGCTGAAGGTCAGTTTTAGCACATTGCATTGTGGGATCTCATGCAATATGCACTGCACATTTTTAGAAAATGTAGATGATTTGGATGTTGCATGCATGCAGATTATATGTGACCCTGGAGCACAAAAGCAGTGTTGAGTCGCTGGGGGATATTTGTAGCAATAGCCAAGTGTGTGAGAGAGAGAGAGAGAGAGAGTGTGTGTGAGTTTTTTCACAAATAAAGAAACTGTTAAAAATATTAATAAAAAGGAAGACACTGTAACTAATAATCGCACTGGGAATCGTATTTTTACAAATAATGACAAGTTAGACTTGTTTAAGATTTGTTGAAATTAAATGCTGACGGTAGATGAGAAAGTAGCATCATTTGCAGCATCATTTGATTCTCTCTCATCTTCTCCTGAACGATAGCCGGTGCGCTTGGGAGCTCATTTATGATTTTTGATAATTGATAGCTCTTCATTCGCTCTCTCCTCAGGCCGCGACGCCCATGTTTCGTGAATACATCGCTCAGGTTCTGAAGAACTCCAAGGCCATGGCCGAGGCGCTGCTGAAGAAGGGCTACACGCTGGTCTCGGGTGGGTTTTCACGAGCTGTAGGTTTTCTCTTCAGGTGAGCAGAACGTGTTCGTCTGGGACTGAGACGACGCCACTGGATTCTCCCGGAAGATGAAGTTAGTTTTCCTGCGTTTTATCAGTGTGTGCTGCAGGAGTGAGACTCAAACCCCTACGAAGTAGAGGAACTAATAAACTAAAGCAGTATTAATGAATAGTCCTGTTAATGATTCAGCGTTGGGTTGTGTGGAGTGAAGCAGTAGAGAGCGTCTTCATAACACACTGACGCACCAAAGACCTGCAGACGCATGAAGCTCTACTAACGGCTTCTTTAAATCTCATCCTATCAGATCATGCATGCAGACGGGCTTAAAAACATCTTACAACCCGGATCACGTTGAAAAATCATAGTGAGGATAGACGTGGTTTGTGTTGAACCATCAAATAAACACGTCAGTCTTTAAAAACATTTAGAGGATGTTTTTCAGGGATGTTTTCACGCTTCCACAAATTAAAGCTCTTAAATCGGAGCAGAAAGTCGTGGTATTAAATGTTGCACGCACTGCAAAACATGAATATCTTCCTCCGTATTTCTATCTTGTTTTCCAGGTCAAATATCTAAACATCCTTAAATCAAGAGACATTCACTGGAGATGCACAATGAAGATGTGAAGCCAGAAATTGATCAAAATAAAGGGACTTTATGCTTAAAATAAGAGGAAATATCTGTCAATGAGGAATGAAAACGTGTTTTCCCTTTGAATCTACTTGATTTTTCAGAGCCTGTTGACAGATATTTCCACTTATTTTAAGCATAAACTCACTTTATTTTGATCATTTTCTCAGAAAAAAAGACTTAAAGCGATAGTTCACCCCAAAAAGAAAATTAGCCCATGATTTACTCGCCCTCAAGCCATCCTAGGTGTATCTGACTTTCTTCTTTCAGACGAATCCAATCGGAGTTATATTTAAAAATGTCCTGCTCTTCCAAGCTTTATAATAGCAGTGAATGGGTGTTATTTTTCAGTAGTCCAAAAGAAGTCCAATAAAGCGCATCCATCCATCATAAAAAGTGCCTCACTCGGCTCCAGAGGTGAATAAAGGTCTCCTGAAGCGAATCAATGCGTTTGTGTAAGAAAAATATCCATATTTCTATAATTCCGGCGGATGACGTAGGCATAGCGTAAGCTTCGGTGAGAATATGCTCGTCTCGCGAGAACCGGCGTTTGTTTACAGGAGCAAAGGAAGCAAAGTTTCTTTACTTTAGCAAAGGAAAACCAGTCTGCTCTTGGCTTATATCCAAATCCTCCCACATTCTTCTTTACAAATCCTCGTTTTGTTCTTTTTTTGCTTTCTCTGCTGCTCTTCCGCATTCGTCACTTCTCACCAGAGCCTACGTAATTTAATTTATCATTTAATTTAATTAATTTATGCATTTAGCAGACGCTTTTATCCAAAATGACTTACAGTGCATTCAGACTATAAATGTTTTACCAGTATGTGAACATCTACATCATCATCCGCAGGAATGAACGCGCGTACGACAGTAAGCAGAAGCTAGAGATTACGGTTTATAAAGTTTTAAATATGGATATTTTTCTTACACAAACGCATTGATTCGCTTCAGGAGACCTTTATTCACCTCTGGAGCCGAGTGAGGCACTTTTTATGATGGATGGATGCGCTTTATTGGACTTCTTTTGGACTACTGAAAAACAACACCCATTCACTGCTATTATAAAGCTTGGAAGAGCAGGACATTTTTAAATATAACTCCGATTGGATTCGTCTGAAAGAAGAAAGTCAGATACACCTAGGATGGCTTGAGGGCGAGTAAATCATGGGCTAATTTTCTTTTTGGGGTGAACTATCGCTTTAAGTCTTTTTTTCTGAGAAAATGATCAAAATAAAGTGAGTTTATGCTTAAAATAAGTGGAAATATCTGTCAACAGGCTCTGAAAAATCAAGTAGATTCAAAGGGAAAACACGTTTTCATTCCTCATTGACAGATATTTCCTCTTATTTTAAGCATAAAGTCCCTTTATTTTGATCAATTTCTGGCTTCACATCTTCATTGTGCATCTCCAGTGAATGTCTCTTGATTTAAGGATGTTTAGATATTTGACCTGGAAAACAAGATAGAAATACGGAGGAAGATATTCATGTTTTGCAGTGCGTGCAACATTTAATACCACGACTTTCTGCTCCGATTTAAGAGCTTTAATTTGTGGAAGCGTGAAAACATCCCTGAAAAACATCCTCTAAATGTTTTTAAAGACTGACGTGTTTATTTGATGGTTCAACACAAACCACGTCTATCCTCACTATGATTTTTCAACGTGATCCGGGTTGTAAGATGTTTTTAAGCCCGTCTGCATGCATACGTGTTTTCCCTTTGAATCTACTTGATTTTTCAGAGCCTGTTGACAGATATTTCCACTTATTTTAAGCATAAACTCACTTTATTTTGATCATTTTCTCAGAAAAAAAGACTTAAAGCGATAGTTCACCCCAAAAAGAAAATTAGCCCATGATTTACTCGCCCTCAAGCCATCCTAGGTGTATCTGACTTTCTTCTTTCAGACGAATCCAATCGGAGTTATATTTAAAAATGTCCTGCTCTTCCAAGCTTTATAATAGCAGTGAATGGGTGTTATTTTTCAGTAGTCCAAAAGAAGTCCAATAAAGCGCATCCATCCATCATAAAAAGTGCCTCACTCGGCTCCAGAGGTGAATAAAGGTCTCCTGAAGCGAATCAATGCGTTTGTGTAAGAAAAATATCCATATTTCTATAATTCCGGCGGATGACGTAGGCATAGCGTAAGCTTCGGTGAGAATATGCTCGTCTCGCGAGAACCGGCGTTTGTTTACAGGAGCAAAGGAAGCAAAGTTTCTTTACTTTAGCAAAGGAAAACCAGTCTGCTCTTGGCTTATATCCAAATCCTCCCACATTCTTCTTTACAAATCCTCGTTTTGTTCTTTTTTTGCTTTCTCTGCTGCGCTTCCGCATTCGTCACTTCTCACCAGAGCCTACGTAATTTAATTTATCATTTAATTTAATTAATTTATGCATTTAGCAGACGCTTTTATCCAAAATGACTTACAGTGCATTCAGACTATAAATGTTTTACCAGTATGTGAACATCTACATCATCATCCGCAGGAATGAACGCGCGTACGACAGTAAGCAGAAGCTAGAGATTACGGTTTATAAAGTTTTAAATATGGATATTTTTCTTACACAAACGCATTGATTCGCTTCAGGAGACCTTTATTCACCTCTGGAGCCGAGTGAGGCACTTTTTATGATGGATGGATGCGCTTTATTGGACTTCTTTCGGACTATTGAAAAATAACACCCATTCACTGCCATTATAAAGCTTGGAAGAGCAGGTCGTTTTTAAATATAACTCCGATTGGATTCGTCTGAAAGAAGAAAGTCAGATACACCTAGAATAGCTTGAGGGCGAGTAAATCATGGGCTCATTTTCATTTTTGGGTGAACTATCCCTTTAAGTAATTTTGTTTCTCCAGTAAATGTCTCTTGATTTAAGAATCTTCAGTCATTTGCACTGGAAAACAAGACAGTAATACTGAGGAAGAACCTAATTTTTTTGCAGTGTGATCATAAGGTATACAGAAAAAGTTATTTCCATAATCTAGCATTTCTGAGCAGAGCTGTAACACAAGCTGTCAAATAAATTAAAAAGAAATGCAGATCTGTTGAAAGTTAAAGGGGTCATATGATGCTTTTTTAAAGATCATTATTTTGTGTATTTGGTGTAACAGAATATGTTGACATGCTCTAATGTTCAAAAAACACATTATTTTTCAAATACTGTACATTATTGTAGGTCCTCTATGCCCCGCCTCTCTCAAACGCTTCGTTTTCTACAAAGTCCCTCCTTCCGACAAGCGCAGTCTGCTCTGATTGGCCAGCTGACCCAGTGCATTGTGATTGGCCGAACACCGCAAGCACTCGTCGGAAATGTAACGCCCCTTACCATAATCGCGAGCTTCATCTTTCAAAATAAATGTAAAGACAGAGCCCGAAAGGGGAACAGAGTCGCGTGACAGACACAGTGATGAAGCTGGTATGTGTTTGCAGTACACAAGCCACGGTTAAGACAGCTGACTCCACTGTGATGTGACCCGGCTGTTCATGATGATTGAATGCATTATAACCTCAATACAAAAGCTGTTAAATCAGGGAACTGGAAATCGAAGCAACCGTAGATCTTCATCCAGACAGACTCTTTTGACTGAAGGTGAGTGTCGTGTGTGTTTGTTCAGGAGGAACTGATAATCATCTGGTTCTGGTGGACCTGAGGCCTCAGGGGATGGACGGAGCGCGGGCCGAGCGGGTTCTGGAGCTGGTGTCCATCACGGCCAACAAGAACACCTGCCCTGGAGACAAGAGCGCACTGACCCCCGGCGGCCTGAGGCTCGGTGAGAAACACATACACACACTCACACACATACACACACTCACTCACACTCTCTCACATACACACACTCACTCACACTCTCTCACACGCACGCACGCACTCACTCACTCACTCTCATTCACACACACTCACTCACACGCGCACACACACACACACACATGCACTCACACTCTCACACACGCACACACTCTCACACGCACGCACGCACTCACTCTCATTCACACACACTCACTCACGCACACACACTCACATTCTCACACACGCACACACTCTCACACACGCACACACACTCTCACACACGCACACACACTCTCACACACGCACTCACACACACACACGCACACACTCACACACACACACGCACACACACACGCACACACTCACACACGCACACACTCACACACACACGCACACACTCACACACGCACACACTCTCACTCACACACACTCTCTCACACACATACACACACTCACTCACACTCTCACACACGCACACACTCTCTCACACACTCTCAATCTCTGCTCCTCTGGTTTCCCAGGATCCCCTGCTCTCACGTCCCGTCAGTTCAAGGAGTCTGACTTCCAGCAGGTGGTGGATTTCTTCGATCAGGGCATCAAGATCGCTCTGGACGTCAAGAAGAAGACCAGTGAGTACAGACTCGGAGACCTGCTGTGACCGTGTGTTTCTGCTCAGCCATGGGCTGTTATTATATATCGTGTTTTATATCAACACATCAGCAATGTTGTCATTATTTTATTTTGATGACTGACAGCATTACAGTAACAAAAGAACAAATTCTGAAGTTCTTTCTACATTAAAACAGTTTTACCCATACAATAGAAATAGTATGTTTCATGGTTATTTAAAATGTCAGATTTCCTCGTATATTGCTCAGGGTGATTAATTATACATATTGTGTACATTAAATGTTTAATTTTGACAAATGTGCATGTTGCC
>NW_015505756.1:292404-293951 GCF_001515645.1 Sinocyclocheilus grahami
TATGACCCCTTTAAAGTGTTTCAAACACAACTCATTTTGCTCTCTAGACATTCACATTTAGAGAGCATACTGACATTGTTTTCCCTTTAACTTATTTTTTACATTTTCTTTACTTGGTCTTTAAATAGTCTTGAATTGACCTGCAGAAAGCCTGTTTTTGTTCACTGAGCTATTGTATCTCTACTTTGATGTCTAGTGTAAAATATGTGATGCAAAATTCTTGAAGCATAGTGGAGACTCGGTGTCTTCATTTGACCATAAGGAGAAAAACACACACAGATGCATTTAAATGAATATTAAATTTTAATTGCTGAAGTGTAATTGGTCAGATAAGAAGTTATTTCACTCTCAGAGTGATTTAAAAAGTTTAATAATTGTTTGAGATGTTTGTTATTCACACTCGGTTATTTAAAGAGCTGAGGAATGTTTCTTCTAATGCTAATTTCCTCATTATGGTTGTACAGAAAGGCTCTCTTATGTCCAATCAGCTGCTTCGAGGTGAATCCAAATCACTTTTATTGAAGAAAACCGCAGCAGAGCGAATGTTTGTCCGGCCTGAAGTCTTGAGGATTTTATCGCACTGAAACACTTTTAATGATGTTTTTGTGTGCTGGATGTTATTGTTGTTATATATAATTGTTGCTTTGGTGCAAACGGGCCTTCAGTGTGAGTCAGGAGCGACGGCAGGAATGACATGTGCAGAAATTAATTGAACGCCTGCAAGCACTTCATATCGACGCACATGTTGTTGTTGCTGTTGTGCTTCAGTTCTGTTCTCATCGCGTCTAAAGCAGCTGCAGATCAGTTTATGACTCAATCTCACCTGGATCAAGAGCGCACAGACGACAAACCGACTGCTGTTAAACTCAAGACAGCAAAACTGACGTGTCTTTACTAAAATAGAGTAAAAATGTTAGTAAATGCATAGAAATGCTATTGTTAAAATATCCACGATAGCATTTCTATGACTTTACAAATCTGGGGGGAAAATCCAGAGAGATTGATTGTTGCTCGGAAGAGAGAAAGATTTAGAAACTTTTGTTGCATGAAATAAAATTAATTTGGCAACACTTTACAATAAGGTCTCATTTGTTAACATTAAGTTAATGCCTTAACTTATAAAAGTAACCATAAAAAATATATTTCTACAGCATTTATTATCTTAAGGGCTTCTTTTATAAGATGGACCCAGAAAAACTTTTCCAATTTCTTTCAAAAGTAAATGTATTTATAGAATTTTATATGCAATACTTTGTTTTTATTAATTAGTTTATTGTATTTTGTATTGTGTACTACTATATTGTTTTTCTCATGTATAATATTTGCCATGAAATAGCCTGTGAAGCTGATGTGGCGATAAACTTAAATTAAACGGCACAGTATTTATTAACCTTTGTTAATGTTAGTTAATAAAAATGTTAAAGCTCATGTTAGTTCACAGTTGACATGTAAATGTTTTGATTTTAATATAGAGTTAGAATTGCAAGAAAAAAGTCAGATATAGCAGTCGAATGGGTTGTGAATGGCTGTTCATGATGATTGAATGC
>NW_015505756.1:295468-296224 GCF_001515645.1 Sinocyclocheilus grahami
ATGCTGAAAATACAGAAATAAATTACAGTTTAACAGATATTCACAGAAAACAGCTGTTTGAAATTCTAAAAATATTTCAAAATTTTTACTGTATTTCTGAACAAATAAATGCAGCCAAAACACGAGCATTATTGCAGCTTTAATGTTGTTCTGTGTGTTCTGCTGTTGTGTTTCTCTCTTCATTGAGTCTCTCTCTGTTTCTCTTCAGAAAAGCTGTCAGATTTCAAGAGTTTTCTGCTGGAGGACTCGGAGACGGCGTCTCGTATCGCTGATCTGCGTCAAAGCGTGGAAGCGTTTGCTCGTCCGTTCCCCATGCCTGGATTCCACGACCATTAAAGCAGCAGCGAACGAACGCGTTATTTCTTTTCTTTAGATTTAAGATCAGTCACTACATTATTAATCATTTACTAGAACTAAAAGTCTTAAAACGAGCAGTAGTGCATGAAGCTACCAACATGAGTTGAAATGATTTATTCCTCATGTGTGATCCTTTCATGACATCCAGGACTCGAGTAACATCTATATCTTCCATTTCGAGTGAGGAACAACCGTTTCTAACAGACTAATGATGCTAAATGTTTACAGACTGCGATTTCCATTCGGAGCCGTTTTTCTGCTGGAGTCTCGGTAGTTTGAGTTCTTCTTCTCCTTTGATAATCGAAGCTGTTTTGTAAATGTACAGCAGTGTGTGTAAAGACTTTAACTGCGTTGTTTGTATTGGCTCAGTGATTTCTGAGCGCTCATACAAACACACAC
>NW_015505756.1:296234-296715 GCF_001515645.1 Sinocyclocheilus grahami
TCATATACACACACACTTATACAAACACACACACACACACTCATACAAACACACACACACATATACACACACTCACACAAACACACACACACACACACACTCATATACACACACACTTATACAAACACACACACTCATATACACACACAAACACACACACTCATATACACACACACTTATACAAACACACACTCACACAAACACACACACTCATACAAACACACACACACACAAACACACACACTCATACAAACACACACACACACACACACACACACTCATACACACACCCACACACACACACACTCATACAAACACACACATATACACACACACTTATACTCACACTCATACAAACACACACAAACACACATATATTTACACGCATACAAAACACACATACACACACTCACACAAACACACACACACACACTCATATACACACACACTTATACAAACACACACACACACACACACACAC
>NW_015505756.1:297132-299575 GCF_001515645.1 Sinocyclocheilus grahami
CACACACACACACACACTCACACACACACACACACACACACACACACACACTCACATACACACACACTTATACACACACACACACACACACACACACACTCATATACACACACTCACACAAACACACACACACACACTCATATACACACACACTTATACAAACACACACACACACACTCATACAAACACACACACACTTATACACACACTCACACAAACACACACTCATATACATACACACACATATATACACACACTCATACAAACACACACACATACACACTCACACAAACACACACACACACGTTTTTGTGAATTGTGGGGACATTCCATAGGCGTAATCCAGGCAGTGTGTGTAAAGACTGTATTTCTGCGTTGTTGGAGTTTGTATTGGCTCAGTGATTTCTGAGCGTTTACTGAGCCCGGTGATTGTGAACAAACGCGCTAATATTGACAAATACTTTCAACGCGTCTGCAATCCTCCACTTTCCCTCTCCTGGATTCTGCCTGACAAAACACCTTTTTTTATCACAAAATGATTCTTTTTAAATGGACAGATCTTTACAAATGATTTTCTAAAAACGTCTAATCCCAATAAAATGGTGTTGTAGGAAAATGCAACTCTTTTGGCTGCTCTTTTCTTTCTGTGTAAGTGTGTGTGGGTGGAGATGATCGATCGGCTGTGTTCTGGCCCGTCGTCTTCACAGGAATAATGTGTTTTGAGTCAGGGGATTATTCAGGAACGTGCATTTAAAAATACATCTCGGCGTAATATGACAGCTGCTGCTAATCAGTGGATTAAAGTGAGCGTTAAAACACAGCGTGTGGAGTGTCCAGGTCAAATCAAAGCCCAAACTCACAAGAAAGACTAAGAAGAACTTATTATTTTTAATGTAACCTATTTTTAGCATTATGACACTTTATTAAGCATATTTACTGATGTTTTAAACATATTTATACCAGTGTTATTTTAGTATTGATATACTATTAGTTTTAGGCAGTTTAAATATATATATGTATATATATAGTTTTTTAGTTGTAAATAAAACCGATTGTTCGAGTCTTTCTACTTAAAAATTTCACATTTAATTCAATGGGTTACTTGCTGGGGTTTTTTTGTAATTGTGAAACTTACTAGCAATTTATTAGTAAAAATAGTTTCTGCACAAATTTTTTTTCAGTGTAGTTAATATTTTGAATAGAATTCTATTTTTATATTTTCTATACAATTCTATTAGTTTTAGTTAAAGTTTTGGTCGTTTTGTTGTGTGCGTCTGTCATTTTTATTAGTTTGATTTTTAATATGTCTCTATAGTATTAAATCTATTCAAATCTATTTATTAAATATTTCAATAGATTTTTTGTGAGTTTTTTTATGTCTATAGTATTTATTAAATCTGTTAAAATCTATTTATTAATATTAGTTATTTTAATATACTGAAAAAAATGTAATTATTGTTAAAAAATTAAGTTATTAAATTAACTAAACTCGGAAATTGCTTGTAAATGTCACAAATAATTACAAGGAAGTGTCAAGTAACACTGAATAAAACATTATATTTAAAAGTAAAAAAAAAAAAAAAAAGAATTCGTATTTTCTTGTAAAACATACTCCAAAAATCTGTTTCATTTACAGCCTGTAAAAATATTTGTTTACAGTATTTTTCACCATAAAATAAGAAATGTTTCCTTGTCAACAACAGTAGCTGAAATAAAACATTTTGTTTATATTTTAATTCCGTAATGTTTTTGTTTTATTTCAAGTAATGAACATTTTTAATGGTATTAATTTTTTAAGTTTTAGTTGATGATAATAACCCTGATTTCCACGCATAATCTCTTAATAAATGCTTTATCCCTATGTTAACCCTTGATTAATTGCTGTAATGTGAATAGAAAATATTTATTTAAATTGTAGAATATACATCATGGCAAAAAGTCTTAATGGCCTTAAAAAGGGTAGTTTTTATTTATTTTAAAATGTAATTTCTTAGGTTTTTTTTGGGTGGGATTTGAGTTTTTCAATCAGATGTTATTGCTTTCTCTCATTCTGTGTGTGCCAGACAGTGAAATCCCAGCGGGTGCTGAAGCAGCTCATGATGAGTGAATCCCGGTGTGTTTGTGTCGCGGGTTCAGGAGTCTCTTGCATCCGTCGGCGGTGTGTGTTTGTGTCGGAATCTCAGGGATGAGCTGACATGATCGGGAATCTCTCTCTCCTCCTCCTGCAGGCACAGACAGCTGTTAATTTGTGAATAAATCAGCGGCGTTCAGCGAGGGATGGATAAACGACAGTGCCTGCAATTAATTGCGCTCGTTTATTTGGAGTGGCACGTCGGTGTCTGAACGTGTCATAATTAAAGCCCTGCAGGACCGTGATGTGGCGTTACGGAGTCGATGACTTAAGTGGCGTTTTAGAGTCCCATTTAAACTCCAAACAATGGCT
>NW_015505756.1:300412-303933 GCF_001515645.1 Sinocyclocheilus grahami
ACTCGGAATTGTGAGACATGAACTCAAAATTGTGAGACATGAACTCGGAATTGTGAGATATGAACTCAGAATTGCAGGATATGAACTCAGAATTGTGAGACATGAACTCGGAATTTTGGGATATGAACTCAGAATTGTGAGATATGAACTCGGAATTGTGAGATGAACTCAGAATTGCAGGATATGAACTCGGAATTGTGAGACATGAACTCGGAATTTTGGGATATGAACTCGGAATTGTAGGATGTGAACTCGAAATTGCGAAATACGAATTTAGCATTGCGGGATATGAATTCAAAATTACGGGATATGAACTCAGAATTGAGGGATATGTCTTCGCTTTCACACAAGTGTGTTTTTATCTAGATACTAGAGGGATGTTTTTCCACAGTACTCCTATTTGGAGTGTATTTTCTGTGTATGTTTGACACCCAGCAAACACACACTTGAGTTTGTTTACACCTGAGCTGAGATGCTGAACACACACACACACAGCAGATTTTCACACTGAAGTCTCAGCTGTGACCAGCGACTAGAGGAGCTGTTCTCACCTCACACACACACACACACACACACACACACGTGTGATGCAGCGCAAGGAGCTGGAGGACAGAACTGTCTGACGGATGGTGCCGCTTTCTCACAGTGTGTTTGTCATTCATATGTATTGTCTTCAGTGCTGGGAAGTAACTGATTACATGTAATATGGAATACATAATCAGATTCCAAGAATTAAGTACTTGTAATTAGATTACATTTTAAAATACTCAAAATCAGATTAAAGTTACTTTTTATGGATTACATATCACAATATGGCAGTAAATTATGCATAATTTATTGATTAAAGTAAATATTTTGTCTTTTTCAGGTGGCTACGATTACAGAAAATCAACACATTTTAATTAGTATTTGAATGATCACTCGATTAATTTAACCATGTATTAACTATTTCTTTGTAAATTAATTTTTGCATTTTAATGTGTACGGTAATCCACACATGCATGCCAAACTGACTTGCATTAGTGTGGTAAAGTTAGTTTAATTTTGTGAATTATATATCTGAATTATATTTGATTCCAAAATATAACCCCCGAGATTTCAATATTTTACAATGTATTTGCACATTTACTGTTCTCTGATGTCGGGTAATCTAAAAGTGATCACAAAGTAGTCAGACTGCATTACCTAATATATGTAATCCACATTATGTTGCTAACTACAATTTTCCTCATGTAATTTGTTATCAGTAATGCACTACAATGTCTAAGTAATCTACCCAGCACTGATTGTCTTAAGCATTTAAACGTTTGTCTGACAAAAACAGCGTAACAGTGTCATAGTCCATGTCTGACTTCATTGCAAAAGAGCCGCGTGAACATTCTGCTAAATATCTCTTGATGTGATCGACTGAAGAAAGACACGGGTGAGTGTATGATCACTGAATCGTCATTGTTTGGAGTTAAACTGACTGTGAGTTGAGTGTCTAAAGATGTTAGATGACTATTAGCCTCATCGTTTGGATTTCATAGTGTTATTACAATCACAGTTACAAGTTAAGATGAACGCAGGTGAGTCAAATAATGTTTCAAATGAGTTTTTTCATCATTTTCTGTAATTGTTAATTGAATAATACGTAATATGTGGTCCATCAAGATGCTCGATTTTGTTTACTTGTGTAGGACAAAAAAAAAGCACATTTTCAGCACAAACACTAAAAGCAACGCGTTGTACGTAGAGAATAAAGCACAAGCTAATTTGCATCTCTGGCCCCTAGATAGTTTAAAATAAACAAACTTAACTGAGCATATACAAACATTTAAGATTTCATCCAACCCTGATGACATGCAACAAAAAGGCATAATTAAAATAGAAAGCATGCACTTTTATTAAATATTTAGCTGTAAATATAAATAAGTTGAGCATCTTAATATATATATATATATAGCTACTTTTTAAAATAATTGCAATTTTAATTATATTTAAATTTCTATATTTATATATGATTATAAAAATGAAGTACAATTCTAAAATTATATATAATACACTATGTATTATATGTTGTATAGTTGCGTAGTATATAATATTTATTAGTGCTGTCAAACGATTAATCGCATCCAAAATATATTTTTTACAAAATATATGTGTGCTGTGTATGTTTATTATATATTATCTATAAATACACAAACATACATGTATATTTTTTTTATATATTTACATGTGTATATATATACATTCAAATATAATTTATATATAAATATTTATATTTCATATATATAAACAAAAACAATTTCTTAAATGTAGCTATACATGCATGCGTGTATTTATACATAATAAATACACAGTACACACACATATATTATGTAAACAAAAACTTTTGTTTTGAATGATTAATCGCGATTAATCGTTTGACGGCACTAATTTTATAAATTTTAGATTTTTTTTTAGATAGTCTCAGCCTCGAGTCTTCACAGCTCATGTACATCAGAGCAGAATATGCATAACACAATATATTTATTTATTTTTGTGATTGTTGCTGTTGTAGTTATCTGTGCTTGTATTGCGGGACGGTCTGAGGTGTTTCGCTGTCTCATGCTCTCACTGTGTGTGTAGATTACCTTCGGTCTGCAGATGAACAGCGATACAAAGAATAACAAATGGAGGCAATGCAATCATGACGGGTCGCTGTGCCTTCCGCTTAGGTAATGATGGCCCCTGTGTGTGTGTGTGTGTGTGAGAGAGTGAGAGTGTGTGTGTGTGTGTGATTATGCCTGATGCTCTTCTTCAACCTGTCTGATTACCTGTCAGCATGTGCTGGAGGCCTGACAGAAGCAGCACACACACGCCGCAGGTGAGCAGAGTGTGTGTGTGTGTGTGTGTGTGAATGCAGAGAGACGAGGAGCATCTCCTTTATTGAAGCACTGGATGTGTGTGTCGGTACCCAGCTGTGCAGAGAACAGGAGTGATTGCTGCTAGATAACATGCATTATTCTCACTATGCACACAATTCTGCCTCCTAATGTCCTGCAAATATGCCCACAACAAACTCAGAGGCTTTTCTAAAGGGACACAGGAATTTGGTTTTCGATGGGTGGACAAAGATGACGCACATTTGTGTTCCCAAACAAACTGGGATGCGTGTCACAAACACATTCGATTCTCATGCTATTTTAGAGAAGAGTTCAGCCAGAAATGAGCCTTTTGTGTGATCAGTTGAGAATCAAACCGCTATGCATCTTCACACGTCATATGTGAATGTGTACAGACTTTATATTACATAACTTTATACGTTTTGGAATATAGCATGTGAGTCATATGGTCCATATTTTGTGTTTTTGTCTTATTCAGAGCTTTAAAGGTGCAGCATGAACAGAGCCTTCTGTCGTGTCCCACAGAAGAAATAAACTCATATAGGTTTGGAATGATGACAGAATGGTTTCTTTAAGGCTTAAAAACATTTCTTGTGTCTGTGAGTGTGTGTGAGAGAGAGAGAGTGTGTGAGTGTGTGAGTGTGTGTGTGTGTG
>NW_015505756.1:309089-314480 GCF_001515645.1 Sinocyclocheilus grahami
CACACACACACACTCACACACACACACACACACACACAAACACACCTGTGTTCACATGTTTTCACTTAGCCTCTCGCTGATGAATCAGAGCACCTAAATGATGTTTACACTGGAGAGCATTTAGCATGAGCTTTCATTACAGTGTTTATGTGCACACTCTGAATAATAAGTCGTGATATTCAAAATATCCACCATTTTTATCTTCACATGTCCTTCACATATTTAAAAGACATCTAATATTCAATAATAATATCAGTTTAACTGCACTGACACTGTCAGATGAGAGATTGAGCTGAATAATGAGACTAATGTTCTTTGTTTCATGATTGATCAACTTTGCGACATTAACACTTATTGAACTGAAATAACAACATTGAACTGAATTGATCTGAATAATCACACTGTTGTTTTTTGTAAAGCTGCTTTGAAACAGTCTGCATTGTATAAAGCGCTATAGAAATAAATGTTTTAAATCAATATCTTTTTTTGAAATTCTGTAATTCAGGTTCTATTAGGCTCAACTCTCTGGAATTAACTTTGTTTGATGCCACTATATGCCAAAAAGTACCACAAAAAAGAATCTTTAAATAACAGCTTCTAAACAGGAGTTAGAACATTATTTGTGAAGCGATTGAAAATGTCCAATTTTGCATCGAAATTGACATCACGGACACTGCGTTCATGTTTTTAATACAGTCTATGTCCCCAACACTGACAGCTGTATACACATGTATTTTCAAAATAAAAACCCTGAACCACAACATGACAAAAAAAACTGAAGAATTACAAATAAAAAAAATAATAAAAAGTTTTAAAAAGTTTTTTTTCTCTCTCTCCAAAAACTTTTTTTCTCTTTTCAAAACTTCTTTCTCTCTTCAAAACACTTTTCTCTCTCCAAAATATTTTTTGTCTTTTGTTATGAATAAGGAAAGTTTTTGGAGAGAGAGAGAAAAAAGTATTTTGTAGAGGAACAAAATTCAGAAAGAGAAATCTTAGGCTCAGGAAGAGAATAAGATACAATTTTTTCCCCATCTTGATCTTTTTTCTTCTTCTCTCTCTCTCTTTCATTGCGATTCAGGGCTTCCTTAGAAAATAATAAGAACATAAATACAATCAGTGAGTCACTATTAAACAGATATAGTATATTTGATCAGATCTGAAGGCAAATAAAGAGAAAACTTCTTGAGAAAGACCAAACAGAATATATTTCTATATGAAATCCAGTGGTAATTTCTCTTCTATATCTTTAACAAAGCAAAATCAATATCCTTCCATCAGGTATCAGAAGTTGAGGATCTCAGTGTTTGAATAGCACCTGTTGCACACCTGCGTGATCTCAAACATCAGACGACCTCACACACATCACCTCCATCAATCTTAAAGCAGCTATATGTGTGTTAACATTAGCCTTCACACAACACCGCTATACATGTTTGAACAGGTTAGAAACACAGAGAAACGTGTGTGCTGGAGAGCTTGTTCTACAGATTCAAGGTAAGCACGAAGAGAACGGGATGTTCTGAAAGTGTGAGAGTCCAATGTGCGTCAGACTCTGATTTAAAACACTCACAGAACACCACATCTGATCCTATTTGCATAAAAGATGTTTTTCTTAAGAATTAAATTGATAATGAATTATTTGTAATTCAGGCTCTGGAGGAGACAGACGGAGGAACGGGGATCTGAAGCAGCGGGCGGCTCGTCTGCAGCTGTGAACACTCACAAGAAGAACTGAAGCCATCTGTGAGTCTGAACAGTGTGAGTCTGTCAGTCACCGTCCTGAACCGGAACACAACCGCACGCAACAGTTCTGTGAGTCGCACCCTCAACAGACACGTCTGAATGATGCTAGATGCAAAATATCACTGACTGTTACAGATGCACTGTACAATCAAAACAAAACAAAAAATGTACAACCACCCTTCAGCCTCACAGCCTTTAACAATCTTAAATATTTCTCAGTTTGAACACCTTGACAACCGCAAAGCAACACCTTGACAACCGCACAGCAACAGCTTGACAACCGCATAGCAACACGTTGACACCAGCATAGCCACACCCTGAGAACAGCACAGCAACACCTTGACAACCACAAAGCAACACCCTGACAACCGCACAGCAGCACCTTGACGGCTGTATAGCAACACGTTGACACCCACATAACCACACCCTGAGAACAGCACAGCAATACCTTGACAACCACAAAGCAACACCCTGACAACTGCACAGCAACACCTTGACAACCGCACAGCAGCACCTTGACTGCTGTATAGCAACACGTTGACACCCACATAACCACACCCTGAGAACAGCACAGCAACACCTTGACAACCGCACAGCAACACCTTTACAACCACATAGCAACACCCTGACAACCGCACAGCAACACCTTTACAACCACATAGCAACACCCTGACAACTGCATACCAACACCTTGACACCCGCATAGCAACACCTTCACAGCCACATAGCAGCACCATGACAACCACATAGCAACACCCTGACAACTGCATACCAACACCTTGACACCCGCATAGCAACACCTTCACAGCCACATAGCAGCACCATGACAACCACATAGCAACACCCTGACAACTGCATACCAACACCTTGACACCCGCATAGCAACACCTTCACAGCCACATAGCAGCACCATGACAACCACATAGCAACACCCTGACAACTGCATACCAACACCTTGACACCCGCATAGCAACACCTTCACAGCCACATAGCAGCACCATGACAACCACATAGCAACACCCTGACAACTGCATACCAACACCTTGACACCCGCATAGCAACACCTTCACAGCCACATAGCAGCACCATGACAACCACATAGCAACACCCTGACAACTGCATACCAACACCTTGACACCCGCATAGCAACACCTTCACAGCCACATAGCAGCACCATGACAACCACATAGCAACACCCTGACAACTGCATACCAACACCTTGACACCCGCATAGCAACTTCCTGACAACTGCATAGCAACACCTTGACAAACACACAGAAAAACCTTAACAACCACATAGCAACACCCTGACAGCCAATACACAATATTTAATACTGAAGAATATGTTGTAAAATAAATCATTTGCACAGTAAATTCCCCTGTTCTCGACCAGATTCAGAGTTGGAAGCTCTGGAAACTTTGTGAAGCTGATTCCAGACTCCTGAGGCTGCTGCACATGATCCCACAGCGTTTGCATGGACTCAGCTCTTGGTTTTCACACTTGTGTCAGTATCATAAAACTGAGCCAATGTGTTTCAGGGGGAAAAAAACCTTTTAAATGGATGATGGCAAAAAGCCTCCACGCCATGAGTTCACATTAGCCGCGGCGCTAAAGTGACAGGACGCCGTTGCTAATTCAGTTTTTAGAACAATGCATCCCGTTCCCATCACATCCCGAGAAAGAGCTTCATAAATGAAAGAGGAGAGCAGCAGAAATCAGCTCTCGGAGTAACGCCATGAATAATGTGCATATTAGAGGATGTTATTGCTGCTTTTTACTGTCCACCCGAATAATGAATTTATCACTTTATGGCAAAATCCATAATGGAATTACATGAAGGTGTTGTGTGGAGAAGTCATTACAAACTGAATTATTCTCTGCGTCTCTCTCTCTCTGATGGTGGTCTCTCTGAGATGGCTTCAGTCGTGACGGGCTTGCTGACGCCAAACAACAGCCTGCAGCCAACAGCACAATCAGACTAACAATTACTAATATTTCTCTCTTTTCTTTTCCTCTCATAGTTTTATGAAGCTCTTCAAAACTGAGTCTCAGGTCTGTTCTGATGCAGAAACACACAGAGAAATACAATAACAATATCATGTTCATAACTGTGCCCCTATACAAATATATGCAAAAATAAATATGAATATATGAATAATTTTTAATATAAATAATTATTATAGTAATGTAATTATTATGATATCTAATATATATATATATATATACACACTCTAATTAAATTAATATTATAATATATAGTAGTCCTATTATAATAAGTCTTTATTGTCCTATACGATCACGAAAAATCCAAAAAATAAATCTTTAAATATATGCATATATTTATATTAATATATTATTAATCATATATTTAGTACTTGATATATAGATATATATATATAATTTAATTAATATTAATATATTTAATAACGTCTCTGCTGTCCTATACAAAGTAAATGCAAAAATGTCAAATATGAATGAATAATTATTGACATAAAAAATATAAAATATTTTTTATAAAAAAATTATTCAATTCTATTAGTCTCTGCTTTCTTACAATTGCCAAAAATGCCAATAATAAACCTTTAAATGTATGTATATATCTATATTAATAAATAGTAATAAAAAATACATAGTGATGAATATATATATTATTTAAAATATATATATAAAAGAATCTAATATCTGCCACCCAATAAAATATTGGCAAAAATATATCATTATATTATATTGTAGCCATCTTCAAGAATCGGCTAAAAACGCATCTCTTCCATCTTTATTTGACCCTCTAACTCTAGCACTCTCTATTCTAATTCTATTCTTCTAATTCTATATAAAAAAACGTGCTCCTTTTAGACTTGCACTCTATTCATTTACTAACTGCTTGTTTTCTTAAAAAAAATACAAAAAAAACTAACACTAGATTTTCTAATCTTTTTGTATTCCATCTATTTATCATCTTTTTATTTATTATACAATTAACAAAAGCAAAACAGGCCTCGAACACTAGCTTCCTCTTCTTTTTCTATTCTATCTGTTCTCTTTTTATTTATTATATAATAAAAAAAAACTTGTTATAGCACTTGCATAACATTGCTCTTTTGTTGAAGCTTCTCCTTAGTCTCTTCTCAGTTTTGTTTGTCATTTTATTCTCTTTGACTCGTTGGATAGAAACAGTGCTTTATTCACAAATGTTTTATGCGATATTCCAGTTTTGTGCATAAGTGTAATAGGAATCTCGGTTTCACGTTATTTTGATTGTCCCTTTAACACATTCTGTTGACTAGAAGTAATGTTGCACCTAAATGTCTTCTAACTCTCATTAGAGTACTAGTAGACTGGTAGGGTTAGGGTTTGAATAAGTTGACATGTACATGCAAAGTTACTTCTAGTCAGTCGAATGTCTGCTGGGAGACATCACAGTTAAAGAGTTAGCAGATATGAAGCAGACAGTCTACTGAGAGCTAGTTGACATGTAGGTGCAGCGTTATTTATTGTGAACAATGCTCAAACGAGTCCATCACAATAATGTGCTACTGGAGTCTCCTGATGGAAACTCGCTCGGACTGACGCTGACGTGTGTCCTCAGGTGGCAGACGCTGAGAAGAACACGCAGGTGTGCGACATCATGATGAGCCGCTATAACATCT
>NW_015505756.1:317558-322151 GCF_001515645.1 Sinocyclocheilus grahami
TTATTTGACCCTCTAACTCTAGCACTCTCTATTCTAATTCTATTCTTCTAATTCTATATAAAAAAACGTGCTCCTTTTAGACTTGCACTCTATTCATTTACTAACTGCTTGTTTTCTTTAAAAAAAACACTAGATTCTCTAATCATTTTGTATTTTATCTGTTTTCTTTTTATTTATTATACAATTAACAACAGCAAAAAAAGGCCTCTAACACTAGCTTGCTCTATTCTTTTTCTATTCTATAGTGGGGAAAAAAAGTATTTAGTCAGCCACCAATTGAGGCCAAGCCTCATCTATTGAGAGAAACCATCGCTCTCCTGCTTCTGTTCTTCTCCTCAGAGGTTTTGAGGGCATCAAAGCTTTTCTTCTCTACCTTCAGTTAATCCCATTTCTCTGGTGAGGAGACGTCAAACAACAGCAGCATCTGCAGAGATTCACACATCCAGATTTTTCTTTGATAGACCTCCATACTGCAAAATCGATTCTTCGCAGTAGTGAAATATCAGTGCCGGGTGTGTGGGCTGATTTATTATGTGCTGAAGTTAATATTATTGATATTACGCTGCTTTGGAGAGGAAAGACCCTCGATCCGTGACAGATGTCTTTCATTTGAGGGGAAGCGCTCGATGTCTTCCATTATTACGGAGAGAGCTGAAGGCTGTCCTTCTGTCGTTGAGATTGCTTTATTGTCTTCTTCTAGTGAACTCTCGGCGTGACACTCGGACTGCTGGTTCATTGTTAAACCGCTGGTTGTGTGTGAGTGTGTGTGTGTGTGTGTGTGTGTGTGTGTGTGTTTGAGGGTCATCTGTGAGTGTCTGGTTAGCAGCTCGCGCTCACATTACTCTTCATTACGAGCGAGTCGAAGTACAGCGCCCTCGCGTCTCTCACGACAAACTCAAATTTATTGAGCTGCCCGACTCGTGCTAATTGAAAGAAATTGTGTGTCTGTTTGGGTTCCAGGCGCTTTGAGGAGGGCTGTGGTGGCATCTGGACACGTGAGGAGCCGCGGCTCCTGAGCACCACCTACAGACAAATTATACAACTACTAAAGATATCAACTCTCAAATGCAAACTATTATCACAAAGCTGTGTGTAAATATATACTAGCATTCAAAAGTTTGAGATCAGTACGATTTTTTATGTTTTTTAAAGAAGCATCTTCTGCTCAGCAAGGCTGTATTTAACTGGTCAAAAATACAGTAAAAACAGTACAAATTGTGAAATATTATTAGAATTTAAAATAACTGTTTTCTATGTGAATATACTGTAAAATATAATTTATTTCTGTGATCAAAGCTGTATTTTCAGCATCATTCCTCCAGTCTTCAGTGTCACATCATCCTTCAGAAATATAAATACAATAAATGTAAACTATATTATCTAGATATTATCATCCAGTTCTAACCTTTTTTTTGCCATTTTTTTGTATATTAAAAAATAAAAATTATATAGCATTTTATACAATATATTTTGTTTAAAAGCAGATTCATAGTAATAAACATAAAAATCAATAAGTTTAAGTTTAAGTTTTTTTATTGATATAGCACATTTAAAAACAGCAAGCACGGCTGGCCAAAGTGCTGAACAAACAAAAACATAGAACAAAATTCCAAAATCAATGATGTAAACTTCATCAAATATGAACCAAATTCAAATTCAGCTGTAAAGCATCTCTATAAAAAATAACAATCGTATCATTATTCAGCTCCAGTCAGTCCAGTAGTGATTTTACTGTATTTTGAGTGAATATTCTGTGAAATATTTCTGGTTGTTGTTGTTGTTGGATTGTAATCGGCTCTGTAGGTGTTGATTAGTAACTCTGATGTGTGTGGAGCTGGTCTGTGGTCCGCATGTCGAACATCGGTGCATCGGTGAGTTTAAGGCAGAAACACACAAACCCCGAGCTGTCAGAAAACACTGACACGACTGCACCTTTCTTCTGCCTTTGCTTTCTTCCTCTGGCAGCGCTGGAACACCTCGCATCTCCAGCTCTGAAAACTCACAATAATTGCCTGATTCAATATTCACAGTCAAATCGACACAGAAGCACATCGAAAAAAAGACTTTGTGGGAAAATAAATAACTTGTCCTGTGAGAGGGGCACATTTCAAATCAGCTGTGTGTGTGTGTGTGTGTGTGTGAGTGAGTGAGTGAGTGAGTGAGTGAGTGAGTGAGTGAGTGAGTGAGTGAGTGAGTGAGTGAGTGAGTGAGTGAGTGAGTGAGTGAGTGAGTGAGTGAGTGAGTGAGTGAGTGAGTGAGTGAGTGAGTGAGTGAGTGAGTGAGTGAGTGAGTGAGTGAGTGAGTGAGTGAGTGAGTGAGTGAGTGAGTGAGTGAGTGAGTGAGTGAGTGAGTGAGTGAGTGAGTGAGTGAGTGAGTGAGTGAGTGAGTGAGTGAGTGAGTGAGTGAGTGAGTGAGTGAGTGAGTGAGTGAGTGAGTGAGTGAGTGAGTGAGTGAGTGAGTGAGTGAGTGAGTGAGTGAGTGAGTGAGTGTGTGAGTGTGTGATGCATAGATGACAGAAGTGCACAGAGAGAGAGAGCAGGGAGAAATGTTGAGCTAATATGAGAAACTGAAGGGAAGGTGGACAAAAGGAAACGAGTGATTGCTGTTTGAAGTGAGAGATTCTTTTGATCATGTTTGTGAAAGCAGCAGGAATGTGATCAGCAGCTCGTCCGCTAACGATCCTGATGTTTCAGATGACTTTAGTGCTTTTGATTTTTTTCTAATCAAAAAATGATTTTCTTTCTTTGTATATCTGTTTTGTTTTCCTGTACAAATATCAAAAATTCTTAATTCTTTGGAAGTCTTATTTTCTGAAGAATGCATCAGAATGAAGTGAGTTTATGATTAAAACAAGAACAAATATCTGTCAGAGGAATGAAAACTTGTTTTCTTTTGAATTAACTCCATTGGCAGATATTTGTTTCACTTCATTTTGATACAGTTTTTCAAAAATAATACTTCATATCTAAAGTTATTTTCCATCTCCAGTAAATGAATGTTGATTTAAGAATCTTTAGATATTTATAATGGAAAACAAGTCAGAAATACTGAGGCAGAAACTCATTTCAACTTTCAGATCTTCATATTATGTTTTTTAAATAAATCAATCAAGGTAATAATGTTTACGCTTCAATCATGTAAAACATGTCTGAATTAGATTCAAGTATCACAGAAAGTGTCATTTATTATCCTCGCTGTGATATTTATTATCAAATATAATGATATTTCTGAGTTTGACATTGTCTTTATGAAGCAGCTCTACATCACTTTATTGCAGCAGTTCTCAGTTTGGTTTCAGGGTTCAATAAAGATGACTTAAAATAAGACAAAACAAGATTTAACAATCAAGATTTTTGATTTATTTGTTGGTTTTTGAAGAAGCAGAATTCCTTTGGAAAACCTTGGACAATTCTAGACCTGGAAAAGTCACGGAAAATTATAAAAACTCCATGGGCACTTTAATAATTAATATACATTTTAGTAGTTATGCCAAGCTAAAAATCTATGCTAAAATATTGTATCCAGTAAAAATTGTGAGTAAACAATATTCTTGAAAATCCAGATACGCCAGCAAAAACATTTTTATGCATTATTTACTTTTATCTTTTCTAAAATATATGCTCAAATAAATAGAAACATCTTCTTGTGTTTTTCGGTCAGTTTGACGTATACTGGCTTTGCTCACAAAGTAAAACAACAAGAAATGTATAATTTTTGTACTTTTGGGGGGATTTTTTCCCCCAACTTGTAACACTTGTGTTGTTTCTGTTCGAAAATTGCTTATCTCTTATTACGTTATATCATCACCAAATATTAGATTCAATCATTTTCTAAACTTGTTTTCTTTCCGTTAGCACAGGTTTGGTTTCTTTTTGGAGCTCGTTGGAGGCTCGTGGTTCTTCACTACTTTTTAAATGAGATGTCATTTTTGTCTAGAAACACCAAATTAGGTAAAGGGTTGTCAGCACAAACGGGTTAAAAATCATTTTCCAGTAAATCATGAAGATCTGGAAGAGTCATGTAAAAGCATTGGTTAAAAAAGTCAACCTAAGAAGAGAACGTTCAAGTCCTGGAACGCTTGGCATCTCGTGGTTTCATTCTCAAACCCCTGCTGGTTTTGGGGCTGTGGATGTTGTTGAGGAGGATGATGTTGTTGTCTGTATTCTGTATGATCTGCTCTTAATGTTGGGCGTATCGTCTGCTGGTTCATCAGCGCTGGAGTTTGATGCAGCGACACACTGACCGTCTGCAGGAGATTCTGCTGTTTTCCTGCTGTATGAAACTCTCCATATTGGCACATTTGTGCTCCTCAGACAGCGGCTCCCAGGAGCCTCGCTGGAGTCTGCAGGGTTTGAAAGTACTTTCTGACAGCGTCCAGGCAAGCTGTGCTGCGACGGCCGATCACTGTCAGCAATTTGTACATAGCCATGAGGGCCATGCAGGGGACAGACACGCGGCCGGCCCGCTGCTCCGTAATGAGCCTCACAGGACGGCCTTCTGTCCTTACACACACACACACACACTCTCTCTCTCTCTCACTCACACACACACACACACACACACACACACTCTCTCTCTCACACACACACACAC
>NW_015505756.1:326715-326978 GCF_001515645.1 Sinocyclocheilus grahami
ACACACACACACACTCACACGCACACACACACACTCTCACACACAGATGCACACACACACACACTCACTCTCATATGCACACACACACTGTCTCTCTCACACACACACACACACACACACACTCTCACTCACACACACACACTCTCACACGCGCACACAAACACTCTCTCACACACACACACACTCTCACATGCACACACACACACACTCACACACACACACACTCACACGCTCACACACACACACACACACACACAAACACA
>NW_015505756.1:328871-348568 GCF_001515645.1 Sinocyclocheilus grahami
ACACACACACACACACAGACTCACACTCACACACACACACACACAGATGCTTCACAGTGTCTCTGTAAACTCTATATTAAACACTCCATAATGGACATTTTCTGAAACACAAGTATACTAGTATACACACTGCACTTGTAAGGTTAGAATACAAAGATTAGAATGTTATCATTATTTTAATGAATTTGAATGTCATATATACTGTATATATAGAGTGCAAATAATCATCTGAAATGCTAGATTAATACTGCAAATATAAATATAAGCATAATTTAACTACTGATTTAGTCATTAAATCAGTCACACACTCACACACACACACTCTCTCACACACACACACTCTCTCACACACACACACACGCACACACACTCACAGACTCACACTCACACACTCTCACACAGACTCACAGACTCACACACACACACACACACACTCACAGACTCACACACACACACACACACACACAGACTCACACTCACACACACACACACACACAGATGCTTCACAGTGTCTCTGTAAACTCTATATTAAACACACTCCATAATGGACATTTTCTGAAATACATCCACGCTAGTATACACACTGCACTTGTAAGGTTAGAATACAAAGATTAGAATGTTATCATTATTTTAATGAATTTGAATGTCATATATACTGTATATATAGAGTGCAAATAATCATCTGAAATGCTAGATTAATACTGCAAATATAAATATAAGCATAATTTAACTACTGATTTAGTCATTAAATCAGTAGTAGTAACTATGATATATAATGTTTAGTGTTCTTTGACAAATATGAAGTGTCTCTTTCTGTGATAAACACACTCGTTGATTAATCACATGTAGAGGAATATTAATATTGTGATCGGAACAGAATAATTATCAAACACTGACACCTGCTGGCGACTGACGGTGCAGCGAGTCATTAAAGGGTTAAATCTGTATAACTTTTTTTTTTTAGACATATAGGAACCGTTTTTTCAATGCAATTTTTTTTTGTTTTGTTTTTTTTAATAGAAATTTTTTTTTTTTTTAAGTTACAGGTTTTCGTTTTGGGTGAACTGTCCCTTTAAAATTTAGATCACACTTATATTTTTTCTCGTACAGTATATTGTACATGAGTTTTGTGTGACATTTCATCTCATTTCTGAGCACTAGAGAGCGCTGCTGCTATACTGAGAGCTTGAGAACATGCACAGACTGTTGGTTGCAGTTTGTTTTTACACAATGTGAAGCATTTCTAGAACCCAGAATCCAGAATAAATGCGGATACTGCTACACAAACACGTTCTGGATTCTTTTCTGCTCTGCTTTATTTCCCAAAGAACATCTCAAGGAAGTTCTTAATGCACAAATGTATGAAATTATGTGAAAATATGGTTCGTATAAATCAGTAATGTCAATTCAGACTGCGTTTTTCAGATTAAATGTGTTACAAGAAAAAGAAAAAAAAAGCTCTGCGAAAAAAGCTTTTCCAAGAGCAATTTCAAATCTTACGAGTAAATAAAAATTGGCAAAATAGTTACTATTTTAATCCTGCCCTGATTTGCATCTTTGTTAAAGTGACATTTCAAACCTTGCTCTTTAATATTATCGTTATTATTATTAAATACAGATTTTATTTGAGTATTTTTTATTTATTTTGTAGGAATAAGAGTGCCCTGTGAACTTGATTTGTTCCCCGTCTTAAGTTTGAAACGTGCAAAATGTGTAATAAAAGTTAAATCTCGTTTCACTTTTTTTCTTCTTTTATGGGAAATGTTTCCTGAAAAAAGCATCTACAGCATGTTGAGTTTATTTGCTGTTAAAACGGGAAAAGTCTTGATATAAAATGAAATTACATGATCATTAGAATCGCATAAATTGTGGTGTATACTGTTATTTTGAGAATCAGAATCATCATAAACACCTACAAAAAACAGACCTTAGAGGGCGTATATTTTATTATAAAATTAAACAGCCAAATATAACATTGTCTTTACAATATTAAGATTTCCAATAATATTACACAATGAGATTTTCAATATAACTAAGAGTCAAAATTCAAAAATCCAGTCTGATAGATGATTAAAAAAAACTTAATTCAACTTTCTTAGAATAAAACACCAACACATTAGTCCTTCATTAACTCTTTCATCCACAAAAATCACAGCTGCTAAAATGAATAAATGCCAGCAGACTTCATAAGGACTGCAGAGCTGAAAACTAAAGAACGGTCATGAAAGTCCTGATCAGAGAACGTTTGAGGTACTGTCCGCTCCAGAGAAGCGCTGCAGGACGTTAGTGTCGTGTTTGGGCAGCTATGAATGAAGCGCTCTAGAGAAGCTTATGAGTGTGTTCCTCACGGGCCGGACGATCCGGTTCTGAAGAGTCCCGTCCTCCGGAGGTGTCTGACGATCAGCGGCACGGACACCAGCGTGATGCTGATCCGCAGCGGAGCGAAGAGCTTGTGCACAGCGTACGCTAACACAAATGTGCTGGTGCCGGCAGCCATCCGCGACTGAACCACCGACTCACTGAAGCCCAGCTTACACAGCAGCGCTGCCATGTCAAACCCGCTGAAAACACACACACACACACACAGGCTTCGAAGATGAGTCGCATGCACTGCACATTTGTAAATCACTTCAGATGAAAGCATCTGCTAAATGAATGAATGTAACACAACAGAAAGTGCATTAGTGATTTTACCACAGCATGACCAGCAGTAACGCATTACAAGTAACGCGAGTTACGTAATCAGATTACTTTTTTCAAGTAACTAGTAAAGTAACACATTACTTTTTAATTTACAAGAGAATATCCGAGTTACTTTTTCCAAATAAGTAACGCAAGTTACTTTTTTTTTTTTTCAATTTATTGATTGACAGCTCTGGTGTCGCCATGGTGACAGAAATCAGATGTTAGATGATGTATTAATTCATCTCACTCACACACAACACACAGATTCAGTATTCCTCAAAATGAATACAAATAACGCAACTCAGAATATGACGCAGACCTGCAATAATTAAATGTTAAACAACACAAATATGCTTTATGTATTTAATCCCATTCTATTAGCTTCTGAGCTTCGATGATGCAGTTCAAGCGTACTAATAATCACACATTACTCTAGACGAACATCTGTGTGTGTTTGTTTATTGCTGAAGTGTTGAAATGTCTTCTTCTGCGTTCTACTGTACTTTCCCTTCAGCCTGAGGCGCATTCATTTCACTTTTGCTGTGAAAGGCTTTTATATTTGACAAAAATATAACTTTTTAATTTTAAAAACAAACAAGCAAGCCCTGTCCAGATTTTAAAAGTAATGTAAAAGTAACGTAACGCATTACTTTCCATAAAAAAGTAACTAAGTAACGTAATTAGTTACTTTTTTATGGAGTAACGCAACATTGTAATGCATTACTTTTAAAAGTAACTTTCCCCAGCGCTGGTGACCAGTGTAACACGTGATAGCAAATATAAAACACTAAATATGAAAATAAACACTGAAAATTTTTTTTTATATATATTTATATATAAAATAGCCTATATGAAATATATACAAAAACTAAAAAAAATGTAAAACTACTAATAAATTAGTTTTACTTAAAACTACCATTAATAAAAGTGCTGATTACGGTAAAACCTGCACTGACACAAATTGACACAAGTGTGCAATAAATAAACATCAGTGTGTTATAAAATATCAAACAGTGATCTATCGATCTATTATATAAAGATATTAATTAAACATGAAATCTGGAAGTAGACAAACTTAAATGGTATTGTAATAATTTAATTAATTAATTAATAATATTATTATTATTATTTTATAATAATATAATCATTTATAATATATTATTTTTATTATAATTATTTATTATTATTATAGTTTAATAGTATCTTCTTGTAAAATGTACTCCAATAATCTTTACATTTTTACAGTGTGACCAAACATTGGCAGAATTAGCCGATATCGATCATATCTATCATCGATCAGTAATTATCCCCCCATAAGCGGTGTGTAGCTTTTATAAACATGACAGAAAAGAGCAAGATGCCCCCAATGCTCAATACAAGGTTATTAAATAAACTAAAACCATAACAAAACCATCTGTTACTTGAAATAAACGTTAGCTCAAATAAAAAAATTTATAAAAAAATATATATATAAAAATATATATATATTCAGATGGTTGCCAACATTTTTTTATTTTAATTTAGTTTAACTTGATATCCTAAAATAACTGAAATCAAAACTGAAATAAATATATATAAAAAATATATTAAATAAAAAATGATAACACATATATTATTTTCTAACATATATTTAGTTATTTTATTCAATTTTATATTGAAATTGATTTTCAAATTAAAATGAAAACAGAAAAATATTAATAAAAACTAAAAAGGTATAAAAGTAAGTACACAATAACGAAAGTTTTATAAAAAGTTTTTTTTTTTTTTTACTTTATTTTTGTAATTGATTTTTCAAGAAAAGAGTTATATAGCTTTTAGAAAAAAATAAAACAACGGAACAAGCGGAGTACATTCTGTTGAAAATGCAAATGATATTTGCATAAATACATATTTGATTATATACATTTGAATGTTTGGTTAAACAAATGAATCTGACCTGGATACGACGAGGTAGAACATTCCCAGAGAAATGAGCGAGATTCCGATGTGGAAGGAGACGCCGACCGCGCCGTACTCCTTAAACACCTTCCTGAGCTGCTGCGTCTTACTGGGCTTCTCATCTGACCTCTGACCTTCAGCGCCGGACACAGATGACACCGGATCCTGCGGAGGCACGCAGACGGGAAACATCAGCCATCAGACGAAAGATTCACGAGCCTCAGCATCACACAGACTCTGAGAGAGAGACCAGTCCAGGACGTCCTGAAAAGGCCTCAGTGGGAGGGGCTTAACAGACCACAACCAATCAGAACGCAGAATCGCTCGAGTGACTGCCTCAGGAGCCAATGACTGCAGTCGTGCTGTGAACGGCGTGAGTGAGGATTCAGAAATAAACGGTCTAATCGTCCCGTAGAAGTAGATTCGACTGTCTGTGCTTTAGTGAACACTCAGGTTCAGAAGAATCCAAACACTGGAGGAACGGATGAAAACTGTCTGTTTACATGACAAATCAGTGTGTTTGTGCTGGCGCTCGTGTGACAGCACGGATTCTGTTAACCTACGAGCCACAAACATGACCTCATTCAACCTCCAACAACACAAACACAGGCTTTCATTGCCATAGAGACGCCAGTGTGTGTGTGTGTGTGTGTGTGTGTGTGCCAGCGTTCAAACAGACACAATGGTGTGTGTGTGTGTGTGTGTGTCAGTGTCTGAGAGTGTGTGTGTGTGTGTGTGTGCCAGCGTTCAAACAGACACAATGGTGTGTGTGTGTGTGTCAGTGTATGTGAGTGTGTGTGTGTGTGTGTGTCAGCGTTCAAATAGACACAATGGTGTGTGTGTGTGTGTCAGTGTATGTGAGTGTGTGTGTCAGTGTCTGTGAGTGAGTGTGTGTGTGTGTGTGTGTCAGCGTTCAAATAGACACAATGGTGTGTGTGTGTGTGTCAGTGTATGTGAGTGTGTGTGTCAGTGTCTGTGAGTGAGTGTGTGTGTGTGTGTGTGTCAGCGTTCAAATAGACACAATGGTGTGTGTGTGTGTGTCAGTGTATGTGAGTGTGTGTGTCAGTGTCTGTGAGTGTGTGTGTGTATGTGTGTGTGTGTGTGTGTGTGTGTGTGTCAGTGTCTGTATGTGTGTGTGTCAGCGTTCAAACAGACACAATGGTGTGTTGTGTGAGATAAGTGTTTGAGACGCACAACATCACAATCTACACACACACAGAAGAGAGAGACGTTACAGCTGTCCCTAACCTTACATGTAAAATACTCAATTAAATACATATTATAAAAGTTTTTTGACACTTTGACTGAATAACTGATGACAAACAAAGCAGAATCCCAGTAAAACGAGATTCATCTGAAAGGAGCATTTATTGTATGGCTTTGTATATGACTTTTACATATTTTAATTGAAGATGTGTCATAATAACATCACTATGAGTGCACATTGAATGATTTCAGGTTTTAACGAAAGCAAAGATGTCTGAAATGTTCATTTAATTCATAGAAATACTGAATAATAAACTAGGCAATTACAATGAGTATTAAATTAAGCAATAATCACACGTTATTTTAAAAACATCTGGGTGACCCCCCTTACCCCAAAAGTTATAATTTGATCTTTTTATTTTAAAAAAAAGTATAATTTTTACTTTACAAAAAACCTGATACAATGTCATAAATCACTATTTTCCATAGACATGTTTGTTTTTGTAATATCGTATGTGTATAATAATGTCAGTATTATATGTAAACACAATCAGGCCAATAGAGTACTTTACAACTGAAGAAAGAGCTGGAAACTCGTTCAGGAAGGTTTGTTTCTCGACGATGACGTGATTGTAACATTATTACTAACAGACTTTGGGTTGATTTAAGTTTTGATATTTTAGGCACTATAAATGTGTTTCACAATTTCATCACCAAAGGCGTTTTTTGTTATTATGAAAACCCAAAACATGTTTCTTTTGAATATGTTATTAATTTATTTATTTTGTACGCAAAGTTCTATTTTCCCTTGCTGGATTGAACTCTAATTTCATCCCTCAGGCTTATAAACAACAACACAAGCACATTTCTGATGCTTTATGAGGACATGTTAAAAGACAAATGTTAGGCTTATTATTTAGCTTTTTTCTGTCTGTGTACGTAAACACATGTTTGTTTTGTTGATGTTAATATTGTTAGAGATAGTCATATTTTCCCTGATTATGTGTGTATTATATGTTTAGCAATAAAAAAGTGACAGCCTCAGCAAATCAATCTAAAGTCAGACTCAGACTCTTTTATATGAAGTTTGCAACCCTGTCTTGGTCGCCAGATAGAAATCTATATAAAAATGGATTTATAAAATCAAATAGAATTGATAAAGTAAAGTCAAAGGAAGGAAAGCAGATGACGCTGATGTGAAGGTCGTGTGTGACCCTTGACCAGCAAAACCTGCTCCTGCTGACCTGAGCACCAAAGACTAGCGTTATTCACACTCACAGGAGCGCAGGGTCAGCAGGAATGATCTGTCTTCTGGTTTGACAGCAGTGAAAGTGAAAGATGACTAACTACTAGATCAGCTGTTGAAGTCGAACTAGACGAACCAGTCCATGAGAACCCTGATAAACACCACAGCAGCCCATAATACCACGCTATTCGGTTCTACACCATAGTAAACTAATATAATACTAATAATGCATTTTATTTATAAATATAGCAATGCATGTAGACACGGCAGCCTCAGTGAGCCGCAGTACAGAGTTTGTAAGTAAGTTGCTGCACGCGGACAGAGGAAGTGAAAAGACAACAATGTAACAAACATCAAACCCGATGACGTCACATGAACTCCTGCAGCACGTTCTCTGCTTCAGACGCTCCGCGCGCGCAGCACGGTCCTCCAAACACTCATAAACAACACGAAACAGCATCGTTCGATCACAACTCCAGTATAGTGGACGTACCGTTTGCGTGTTCGCGGCGCGTTCTTCTTGCGTCTTCCCGGGAGTCGCGGATGATCGTCTCGTTTGGATCGCGACAGCAGCTGAAGAACGAGCGGACAGAAACGACTCGAGTTCACCGAGTCTGAGGACGCTTCGATCCGCGCTCAACGCAAACTCGTGTGGACGGGAACGGGATAAAACAGCGTGCATCGCCGTGAATCTCCGGTAAACGCGAGAGCAGCACATCGCGCGGTGGTTACGCAATGCGCGGCTCGCGTGAAGAACGTCGTGCAGGCGCTGCGGTAATAAAGCCGCTCCAGAAACGTTCCTCCGACAGTGAAACATAGCTCCGACATGCACGAAGAAAATAACGCTAAATATGATACGAGCGCGAGCGTGTGACGGCGATCAGTGAAGACCCGCCTCCCTCCGTTCCACACGCTCACTGTCCAAACTCTAAAAGATTCTCAGAAGAGTTGCATGAGCTGAAAGCATCAGCAGGTGCTGCAAGTCACTCTGAGTGCTGTTTAACGTCCCACTAAAAGAGCTCTCCGGTAATATGAGCTTCTCTTAACTGTCCTTTGCTCCTGAGATCCGGCTGTAAAACAATCCCTGTCTTGACATGTTAATCGTGCATCAGGCAAACTGCCCGGGAATGAAATATAACACGCGTGAGGTTGATATGAGTTCAGTGCCAACATCAAGAGTACACGTAAGTCTGCAAGATATGTCTGTTAAAGATCGTGAAAGCATCTGCACACGTACATCACGCATTTACATCTGCAAGACGTGTTTTTTATAGGACGTTTCCTATCAGATGCCAAATAGACGTTTAGAAGATGTCTTTAAGCTGTTTATGATTTGCATTGTATGTAAAACGTACACATGTTTGTACACAGCAGATGCTTTCACGATCTTTACCAGACATCTTGCAGACGTACCTGTGCTATCTGGGTTATTGACCCTAATAGCACTCGTACATCACCCAGACGTCTATGCGACGTCGCATTTACATCTGCAAGACGTGTTTTTTATAGGACGTTTCCTATCAGATGTCAAATAGACGTTTAGAAGACGTCTTTCAGATGCAAAACTGACATCTTCAAGACGTCTATCAGATGTTTGTACACAGCAGATGCTTTCACGATCTTTAACAGACCTCTTACAGACGTGCTATCTGGGGTCATTTTTACATACAATGCAAATCATACACATCTTAAAGACATCTTCTAAACGTCTATTTGGCATCTGATAGGAATAGACGTATTGCAGATGAGCAAACACTCTAAAAAACACGTCTTGCAGATGTAATGCAGACGTCTCCGTGATGTACACGAGCTTTAAAACTGTCACATGCGTCAGAGTTGGTTGTAATTCAGCGTCCTCAGGATGTGGTGAAACTTTCCTCCCTCGTTTAAATACGGTTTGCACATCTCTTGACATTTCAACTAATACTTCAACACGAATCTGCCACTTCACATTCTGTTTGATTTGGTTTATTCAAAACACCATCAAACATTCATGTTGAAGCATCATTTATGTATTCTATATATTAGTACGTGAAGATTGTGAAGTATAAGCTGTTTACATGGATCTAGCAGAAGCTTTTATCCACAGACTAAACAAGAGCTCAGGCTCGATGCATGAATGTATTTGAATGTTTTAGGAGTTTCTTGAACATTGTGAGGGACTCGTCTGCTCGGGTGGAGTTCAGAAGATTATTCCTCCATCGAGGTTCAACAGAAGACAAGAATCACGATGCAGCAGCCGGATGGAGTCACACCCTGGACTCAGAGCTGTTTCATGAGATAGAGGAGCTTTATAAAGGCCAGACGCTGCAGTATATTCACTGTCTGAGAGCAAAAACCCCAGAGAATCACACAGTGAAGAGAGAGAGTGTGTCTGTGTGTGTGTGAGAGAGAGAGAGTGTGTGTGTGAGAGAGAGAGAGAGTGTGTGTGTGTGTGTGTGTGAGAGTGAGTGTGTGTGAGAGAGTGTGTGTGTGAGTGAGTGTGTGAGAGAGAGTGTGTGTGTGAGTGAGTGTGTGAGAGAGAGTGTGTGTGTGAGTGAGTGTGTGAGAGAGAGTGTGTGTGTGAGTGAGTGTGTGAGAGAGAGTGTGTGTGTGAGTGAGTGTGTGAGAGAGAGTGTGTGTGTGAGTGAGTGTGTGAGAGAGAGTGTGTGTGTGAGTGAGTGTGTGAGAGAGAGTGTGTGTGTGAGTGAGTGTGTGAGAGAGAGTGTGTGTGTGAGTGAGTGTGTGAGAGAGAGTGTGTGTGTGAGTGAGTGTGTGAGAGAGAGTGTGTGTGTGAGTGAGTGTGTGAGAGAGAGTGTGTGTGTGAGTGAGTGTGTGAGAGAGAGTGTGTGTGTGAGTGAGTGTGTGAGAGAGAGTGTGTGTGTGAGTGAGTGTGTGAGAGAGAGTGTGTGTGTGTGTGTGAGAGAAAGAGAGTGTGTGTGTAAGTGTGTGACATTCTCCTCCTCCTCGTGCCATTCACTCCCGTTGTGCCTTTGTTGATCTGTTTAGTAGCTAATGTTTTCTACTGAGAGTTGTTTTCCTTTGCTATTGAATCTACAAGGCAAGCAGTTCATTAAAACCAAAAAGAAACCAGTGTTATTTTGCTCCTCCTTCTGACCTTTACTGAGAGTTTGAGCCTGTGATTGACCTGCAGTCGCCTACATTCCCAGAAACACAGAGAATAAACCAGAATATTATCATATATATAATTTATGCAATGCAATTTTGTTTTATTCTGAAAGTGACAGGTCATGTCATTTTTTAGCACTTTATTATAAATTTAAAATTTAAATTAAATCTAAAATAAATGTAGAATTTAAATCCAGGATCTCCGGCTCCAGCAGATGAAGACGGACTGAATCAATATTTACAGTGAGCACGTGTGTCTACGCTTTCTTCCTCATTGGTGGTTAAGAGCTGACTCATTGTGGTTGGCTGTTAGCCAGCGGATTATAAACACACTGATGACTCCATAACCACTTCCTTAAACATCAGCCAGCTCCGTGAAGCTGGCACACAAAACAGAAGCACTTAATAAGCCATTATCTATAGGATATGTAACTCTAATTGCATGGTATTACTGCATTTAACAGCTAATATTATTATGTTAAAGTTTTTCTGTCCCCCTTACAAACGATTATTTATGGCACTGCATAATGCTGGGTACACACACACCACAAGATAATCGGGCTGATTTTGGGCCGATTTCTCCCCTTCCGACAATCCTAGCTAATGTCCCGATTATCTTGGTGGTTGTAACATGATCTTAT
This sequence comes from Sinocyclocheilus grahami, assembly GCF_001515645.1. Lineage (NCBI taxonomy): Eukaryota > Metazoa > Chordata > Actinopteri > Cypriniformes > Cyprinidae > Sinocyclocheilus > Sinocyclocheilus grahami. The sequence goes on from NW_015505756.1 coordinate 339,696, forward strand.
CAGATGTTCCTGTGGTGTGAGGTGTGTTAAGAGGGACTGAAGGTGCTCGGAAGCACGTCGGAGGCGCCCCGAGCAGAAATCCTGATGTGTGTGGGGGGAGCATCGTGCCACATCACACACTATAGGAGCCAAACGGTTAAATCTAGGATTTTTTGTCCGTGTGAGGTGTGTTAAGAGGGACTGAATCTGCTCGGAAGAACGTCGGAGGCACCCCGATCGCGATCAGAAATCCTGATGTGTGGGGGGAACCCCGAGGACACCACACACTATAGGAGCCAAACGGTTAAATCTAGGATTTTTTGTCCTCATGTTTGTGGTCTCGCACATTTTAAAAATCTTTTAGTGTGTACCCAGCATAAGGAAACAAAAAGGCCATAATGGACTGTAGAAAAAGTGCTCAAAGATAAAATAGCCTTAAGCTAGACTGAACGTGTGAAAAAAATTTAAAAAGTAATTTAGTCCTATGTTGCATTTTTGTAACAAATGAATACAAATAGCAACAAACAAGAACACGAATATGTGATATTAAGTTGCAATAGCCTGTTCCTGTGTGAGTCGGTGAAGTCAATAAAACTGAGAAAAACCGGTGGCATGGATGGAGAGCTCCCTGAATTAGCATATAATTGTTATTCCTGGGGGAATATGTTTAATATTCTAACGGCACAAATGAATTAGAACGATTAAGTCTCGCAGTAAAATAAATAAATAAAAAACACTGTCTCACCGTTTCAACTTAATGCTGCCTTGAAATTTAAGCGTAGTCAACTTGAAATATGAAGTTAGTGAAAACTTGGACCTGACTAAACTTAACATTTTAAGGCAGCACGAACACTAATTTTTATTTTTTAAATATATGGAGTGGAGAGTAAAGTTCACATTATACTTAAGAAGAGGTCAAGAGGTCATGGTTACATTGTTTCTTTCAACAGCACAAACCGAGCACAAACGAAGGTGTCATCAGACTGGGGTGGAGAAAACATATCTAAGGAAGGAAAATTGATGCAGTGTTTGTTTTAAGGGCACAAATGAACAGGTTTGGAGAGATTTGGGCAGCATGGGGTGGAGAGTGACGTCACACGGTCCAAAAAATAATGTTTAATATCTCAAACACCAAACCAGCACAAACGAATGGCATAGTTTTGGTGATTACTTCTTTTTATGGGGTGCCAACTTCACGGAGGTACATTTCACGAACAATCCCAGAGATCTGATCAGACAGACTTCACCGAGCACTGATGACAGAAACTGACCAAAATATACAATTTATTGAAAATATGTTAATACAGTGATCAGTGTATTCTAGTAACTATAAAATCAGTAGTTGTGATGCTCTTTTCCCTTCATGTTCCTCAGTAGAAATGGAAGCCGAACTCCTCACGTGTGAACTCTACTCATATTTCTATTTCAGAATCACAGGCTACAGAATACCGTCCAACATCAGCTCGCGTCTCTGCGCCATCACTTGAAGGAAACGCATTCCGAGCATTATTTACATTCTTTCCCAGCGAGTGCTGAGGAGTGGGCGGGGCTACGGGAGTGGCTCTGGAACCTCATTGGCTGTTTCTGACGTCAATCACTCTGGAAGACTTTGGCACCCGAGAGCAGAGCGTCACCAAATGAAATAAATAAACCCTTCATAGGGAGCACTGTGTGCAGGATATGAACACTTTCTTCATATAAACACATCTGGGTCATATTTCACATCAAAAAACCTAAAAACCGATTTGGGGCTTTTTTCATAACAGTAAGCGTTTCACAAAAACGCACACTAAAAAATGTCTGTAAAATTACTGATACGTTATTTAAATTATTTAGCATTTATGCATAATGTTAGTATTTATTGTGCTGCTGATTTAAATTAAATTAGTAATTTTTCCTGCAGCTTTTGGAGTAAAATGTGTCTGTCGTGAAAATAACAAATAGTGCCGTCAAACGATTAATCGCGATTAATCGCATCCAAAATAAAAGTCTTTGTTTACATAATATATGTGTGTATTGTGTATATTTATTATGTATATATAAATAAACACACATACCACATATATATACATGTACATATTTACATGTATTTAAATGTATATATTTATATTAATATAATTTATATCATATATAAATATATTTAATATATAAACTTAACATATTTTTCTTAAATATATACAAGCATTTATGTGTATTTTTATATGTGTCCCTGCAGCACAAAAGCAGTGTTAAGTCGCTGGGGGATATTTGTAGCAATAGCCAACAATACATTGTATGAGTCACAATTATACATTTCTCTTTTATGCCAAAAATCATTAGGATATTAAGTAAAGATCATGTTCCATGAAGATATTTAGTAAATGTCCTACCGTAAATATATCAAAACTTAATGTTTGATTAGTAATATGCATTGCTAAGAACTTCATTTGAACAACTTTAAAGATGATTTTCTCAATATTTAGATTTTTTTGCACCCTCAGATTCCAGATTTTCAGATATTGTTCTATCCTAACAAACCATACATCAATGGAAAGATTATTTATCCAGACACTTATGACTGGTTTTGTGCTCCAGGGTCACATATACATAATAAATATACACAATACACACACATATATTATGTAACAAAGACTTTTATTTTGGATGCGATTAATCGCGATTAATTTATTTGACCGCACTAGATGCACAACATATCAGAGGCTGGCTACGCCGTTCTTGTGATTTGAGTGTGAAATGTGAGTTCAAATACTTCATCTGGTCATTATAACACTGTCATAGAAAAATACTGACTTGTTTGTGCTCCATCCGTCACTTCATCTCTCTGGAATACAATAAATAATCTTATAGAAGAGTGGCTCTATGCACATATACAAATAAATACTGTACAGGAGAGGAACACGTCTGTCGGTCTGTATAACACCACTAAGCTGAAGATCTGCACAATCGCACATTACACAGCTGGAAGGAATCGTCTGCTGCTGGAAGTGAAATAGAGAAGCATAAGTCCCACATTTAACCTGGGAAGCCTGAATGAGGTCATTTCCTTCCTCCTCTGAGAAGTTCCCGTTCCTGCACAGGATTCAGAGAGGGGTCGTCACACTTCCAGGCTCGGATCGAGAAATAAAAGCGGGTGATAACCGGATCGCTCGAGATCCTCTCGTCGGATCTATGAGATGCAGCAGCAGCTGTCACTCTTGGGATCCTCGTCTTCTATTGGCTGCATGAACCTCAGAAGGGGCGGGTCTCCGCTGGCAGGTGTGAAGTAAACTGCGCTGCCATTGGACGAGACCAGCGGCATGCGCGGATCCTCGGGGCTGGCTCTGGTCGAGCCGTTTCCCAGGTGGCCGTTGAGGACGGGATGGGTGAGGAGTTTGGCGGCGGCGCGCTGCTTCTTGAGTTCGGACAGTGTCTGTGCATGCTCTTTGTGCTTGGGCTCCTCGGCGGAGGGCGCGGGGTCAAGGGTCACGGGGTCAGCGGCCGGCGCTGGAGTGCTGGAGATGCAGCCGTTCTGTCCGCCGTCTTCCTTCAGGATCCCCGCTGCTCGAGGAGCGTCGTCGGGCTGCGTCTGCAAACAGGAAGTCAAAGCATCGCCGCTGAAGAAACAGACGGAGCTCCTGTCTAACATCCAGATCTAGAGTGAATCTGATTAAACTGCTTGATTCAAAGGGATTCGTGACCTTTTGGATCTTCTAAGTTGTGTTTATCTGGACTTTCAGTAACAGGACAGAAACTTTTATTATAAAGCGGAGAGTTCCGGTGCTTGATTCTGATTGGCTGAGCCGCGGTCGAAGCTGTTGTAAATGACGCTACAAAGTAACACACACCTTTGTTTAGGTTTGTGTGTTGCTCGGCAACCACTTTGTAGCAACCACAACTGTTTCTGAGGAGCTACATTGTTTGGTGGAAGAATACTGTGTTTATTAATATTATATATAAAAGTTACAGAACTGAAAAAAAGAGTTGTTGCTGATATGCTTATATTTAAAAAAATATATATATATTATTATTACTATTAATGATAATAATAGAATTATGACAATAATATAAAATTGCAGTTGACTGGGTTTAAAAATACCTGTGATTGAAAGAATACAGGGGTTTAATGGGCCGAAATAATATGTTGTGCGAAAGTCAAATAAAAATATTAATAAAAATTACTTTTGTTAAAATGCTAGTATTTAATAGTAATTTATAATAATAGCTTTTAATGTTGCATGTTTTAAGACAAATGTAAAAACAAATAAATAAATAAAGGAGAAAGAAATTACAAAAAAAAATTACTGTTGCTAATAATAATAATAATAAATATAATTAATATTGGTAATATTTTAAATTGAAAATGAATAATAATAAATATAATTAATATTGGTAATATTTTAAATTGAAAATGTATAATAATAATAAATATGATTAATATAGGTAATATTTTAAATTGAAAATTAATAATAATAATAATAAATATTGGGTCAGCTGGCCAATCAGAGCAGACTGCACTTGTCAAAGGAGGGACTTTGTAGAAACCGAAGCGTTTGAGAGAGGCGGGGCATAGAGGACCTACAATAATGTACAGTATTTGAAAAATAATGTGTTTTTTGAACATTAAAGCATGTCAACATATTCTGTTACACCAAATACACAAAATAATGATCTTTAAAAAAGCATCATATGACCCCTTTAAAAGTGCACACTAAAGTGCATGTCTACTGTGAATGAGATCTAGTATCCTGTGGACTCAGTGAATGAGCTCTGCGTTTGGTTTCTGAGAGCAGTGAGGGTTTTACTCACCGAGAGGCTGTGTTCCTGATCAGACTCCCGCTCTCGCTCCTCTTCCTCTCGTCCTCCTCTCCACACGATGGCTTCGGTCTGATACTCCTTCCTGCAGAGATTGTGTCTGTCGGACACACTCGCCCTGCGCACCACTTTCCTGCACAAGCAGCCAAAGAACAACGAGTGTGACGTAATCACCACCACAGAAGAAGAACCCAGACCAGTTCAAGTCTGGTTTATAAACCTAATGATTTCATTCAATGGAAATGGAGCAGTTTTTGTTTGTTCATGTGTTTGTGAAGCTCCAGCAGGAGGCGTGTGTGTGTTATAGTGAGTGTGTGTGTGTGTGTGTATGTGTGTGAGTGCGAAGTGTTGTGTGTGTGTGTGTGTGTGTGTGTATGTATGTGTATGTGTGAGTGCGTGTTATAGTGAGTGTGTGTGTGTGAGTGTGTGTGCATGTGTGAGTGTGTGTTATAGTGAGTGTATATGTGTAATAGTGACTGAGTGTGTGTGTGTGTGTGTGTATGTATGTGTTTCTGTGTATGTGTGTGTTATAGTGTGTGTGTGTGTCTGTGTTATAGTGTGTGTGTGTCTGTGTTATAGTGTGTGTGTGTGTGTGTGTGTATCTGCGCAGTGTGTGAGCGGCCAGCAGGTGTCAGTATGTGTGTGTGTCTGTGTGTGTGTGTTTATACCCATTTAACCATATTTTTAGGACAAATTTGTGAACTAAACCTTACTGTATAATACAGCAAGTGTTCTGCTATTGTCAGTGTTAGACTATAGTGTTTATGACTATAGCTGTATATGAAAACAACACGAGTCTATTCAATGTCAGCAGTTAACTGAGGAAACATGAGCATGTGCAGTGTTCATCAACGGCCAGCAGGTGTCAGCATTTATATAGGGGTGCCGGAAAACTGTTGTAGGACAGAGGCAGGTAGGCTGTGCATATATATACACGTATTGTGCTAGTTAGGATGGTTAGCTAAACGAGTTACACCTGTGACGTATATTTGGTGTGCTGTCCTGAGGGAGGGATCCGAGCTCGGAATATAGTCCAAACCCAGAGAACTCCCCCCATCCCTAATATGGGATGAGAATAGTTTAATAGTGATGAGTTGGGGGGAGAGGGGAAAACTGTCGTGGGACAGAGGTAAACGTATTTTGCTAGTTAAGCTGATTAACTGAATGAGTTCCACCTGAGCCAAATAGGTTGATTATCTGATCGTGCTCCTCCCGAACCTTGTTAATAAAACATCATCTGTGTGTGTGTGTGTGTGTGTGTGTGTGAGTGAGAGAGAGAGAGAGAGTGTGAGTGTGAGTGTGCGCGAGAGAGAGAGAGTGTGTGAGTGTGTGAGTGTGAGTGTGAGTGTGTGTGTGTGTGCGCATGTGAGTGTGTGCGTACGTGCGTGTGAGTGTGTGCGTGTGCGTGCGTGCAAGTGTGTGTGCATGTGAGTGTGAGTGTGAGTGTGTGCGCGTGTGAGTGTGTGCGCCCTCCCACAGATCTAGACACACACACACACACACACACACACACACACACACACACACACACACACACACACACACGATTAATGCTCCTGTTTACTGAGATTTATTCATGAATTTGTCCTATTAAAAAAAAAAAAAAGGAATGGGCGCTATGAATCATGGGATATTGTCAGCCCAGTCTGCTGTGTATGAGGAACGGATCTCATGTCTGATTCTGCCGGATGGGTGTTTCACTGCCGTTCTCCTGACCTGAGTCTGTGTTTGATCTACTCAAACCAATGCTTACACTGATCTCAGTCTGTCATGAACAGAGTCTCGTCAGGCTCTTTCTGTGATGGGTTTGTACCTATAGGCGTCTCCTCCAAGTACGTCTTGGCGTTTAGATCGGCACCATGAGAAACCAGAAGCTCGGCCACATGCACCTGTGGGAGGAGGTTCATTCGTTTTTATCATTCATTAACATTATTAGTAGAGAATTATGAGTTATGATGAGTCTATCATCACCACATCACTTACACTGAGTCTGGCTTTTGACATTTATCTGTGGATGCCAAGATTATTATTGTAACTAAAATATATTCTTGTTAATTGATATATAGCTTAAATAAAATATAAATATTAGATGAAAAATTAGAAATGCTGCCTTAGCAACTAACTGTTGAAGCACTAAAATTACTAACTGTAAATAATAATATTTTAAAATTAAATAGTGATAAAAAAACAAAAATGAAGCAAAGGCACATAACATTTCTAATCTAAAATTAAAATGAAATCTGAAAATATAAAAACATTAAGCATGACTGTATGTATATAATACTTTAATAGCCGGTGGATGCTCATTACTGATGAATTATTACATTTTTATGATCTCTTTATAGTCTCATTTGTAAGTGGCTTTGGATAAAAGCATCTGTAATAAATGCACTGCTCGTTCAAGCTGCGGTGATGCACAGTACAGTAGCATTAACCTGATGGATTACAGTAAGCATTTAACTCTTTAAGAGCAAAGTTAAAGTTAAAGACACTTCTTCTGTCTGTAGCAGATTTCAAAATTAATATCCATCGTTCATACAGAATATTACGATGTTGTGATGCCTCACTTCACTTACGACATAACTACTGATTTCAGTTTTAATTTAGTTTTTTATTAAATGCATCAAATATTAAATAATTTATAATTATAATATTTATAAGCCAATTAATGGTTCTCAGCCACGACGTACATAAAATACTGTGTTTGAATGAAGTCTCTTCTGCTCACTAATGCTGTGTGTGTGTGCATTTTTAAATAAAAAATACAGTACATTAATATTAAAACATTAATATTGTGAAATATTATTCCAACTTAAAATTATTTTTTATTGCAATAATATTTCACAATATTACTGTTTGTGTGTGTGTGTGTGTTTGAGCTTGTGTGTGAGCTTGTGTGTGCGAGTTTGTGTGCGTGTGTGTGATTGTGTGTTTGTGTGTGTGTGTGTGTGTGTGAGTTTGTGTGTGCGTGTTTGTGTGTGTGTGAGAGTTTGTGTGTGCGTGTTTGTGTGTGTGTGAGAGTTTGTGTGCGTGTGTGATTGTGTGTTTGTGTGCGTGTGTGTGTGTGTGTGTGTGAGTTTGTGTGTGTGTGAGAGTTTGTGTGCGTGTGTGTGTGTGTGTGTGTGCGAGTTTGTGTGCGTGTGTGTGATTGTGTGTTTGTGTGCGTGTGTGTGAGAGTTTGTGTGTGCGTGTTTGTGTGTGTGTGTGTGTGTTTGTGTGTGTGTGAGAGAGACTTTGTGTGCATGTGTGTGTGAGAGTTTGTGTGTGCGTGTGTGTCTGTGTGTGTGAGAGAGTTTGTGTGCGTGCGTGCATGCATGTGTGTGTGTGTGTGTGTGTGTGTGTGAGTACCTGTCCCCAGCATGCAGCGGCATGTAACGGCGTCCACCCATCAGAATCCCTCATCTCTGTTCTGGCTCCGCCCTCTAACAGCATCTCTGCAACCTGTGCGAAACCGTTTGCCGCTGCGACGTGCAGCTGAAAACACACACACACACACACACACACAGCTATAAACATATCAGGACCCGAATGAGAACTCAAAGAATTAGTCATTCATGTGCAACACAACTACTGCAGATGGAAACTTCATCATCCATCAGGACCGGCACTAAAACACATTAGTATGTGTGGATCCAGCTCCCATGAGGCAGATCACTAGACTAGAGCAAACAGAAGCAGGACGGTCTGATGAAAAGATCAGCTCAGCGTGTTGTGATGCTCATTCGGAAATACTCCAGTTCTTCTCATTTGTTTGCTTTCATTCAGCAGCTTCAGCATCATCACAAATGCATGAAATCTAAACACACTCAGCGGGTTGAGGGAAGCATTACGTGACGCTGATACAAAGCTCAGGTAAAAGCGTCTCGTATCTGAATGATGAACGGAGAGCAGAGCTGTGAATCAGTGCCGCTGCATTAACCCTGATCACACTCACGCTGGAAAACTCAGAAAACAAGAAAAGACCACTGCTGTAAATAAGATTCTAGTTCTTCAGAGATTCAGAATCTGTTGATAACCAACACTCACTTCACTCTGTGTGTGTGTGTGTGTCTCTCTCTCTGTGTGTGTGTCTGTGTGTGTGTGTATTTGTGTGTGTGTCTCTG
>NW_015505756.1:349747-355257 GCF_001515645.1 Sinocyclocheilus grahami
TGTGTGTGTGTGTGTGTGTGTACCAGCGTGGCCCCCTGGGAGTCGTGTCGGTTGACGTCGGCTCCATCCTGCAGGAGGTTCTGAATATCTCCCAGCATCCTCCTCTCCACCGCTGCTCTCGTCTCATTGATCATCTCCTGTGTGATGCCTGTCATGCACACAATGATTGGTCAATACAGCTGTCAATCAAACAGGAAATAAATGATTGCAATGTAGCTGAAACATCCAGTGTTACTTGTAATGCATTACAAGTAACGCAAGTTATGTAATCAGATTACTTTTTCAAGTAACTAGTAAATTAATGCATTACTTTTAAATTTACAGGAAAATAGCAGAGTTAGTTTTTCATACAAGTAACTCAAGATACTTTGTTTTCCCATTTATTTGCTGACAGCTCTCCTGTTGAGAGAAATTGGGAGTGAGGCTCTTCCTTCAGCCTGAGGCTTATTCATTTCACTTTTTTAGTGTGAAAGAGCCTTTACAGTTGCTTTACTTAGTTACTTTTTTATGGAGTAACACAATACTGTAATGCATTGCTTTTAAAAGTAACTTTCCCAACGCTGGAAAACTCACAGTGAAACGAGATTCAAATAACGTCAAGATGAGTAAACCTTCATCTTTCAGTAAACCTCATTTGTTCAGTTACTCAGATTGAATGTTGGGTGATTGTTTCTATTCTGTTCAATGTTTACGTCATAATCACAGTAAGAATCAGAATGGAAAAATCCAATCTTTCCATCATTCAGTGATGAGATCTGCTACTTGAACGTTAGAATCTGGACTTTAAAACACTGATGAAACAAACGCATGTAATAAAGCTGCTGATATCAGCACAGGCAGTGATTGGAGGATCGGAGGTTCACCTCGGTTGGCCATGGCGGTCTCGATGATGTCGAGCGTGGGGTCGTCCTCACAGAGGTCATAGGGCATGTTACCGTCTGAGTTCACTGCTAAGAGATCAGCGCCGCTGCGGAGACACCAGATCATCAGAGATCAGACCAGATCATGCCGAGAGAACACTACCTGCGTTAAAAATATATACACCACCATTCAAAAGTTTGGGTTCTTTTGAAAGAAATTAATAGTTTATTCATCAAGGCCGCATCAAATTGATCAAAAGTGACAGTAAAGACATGTATAATGTAACAAACTGAAAATACAGCTGCGCATCACAGAAATACATTACAGTTTAACAGAGATTCACATAGAAAACAACTGTTTTAGATTTGAACTTTTTCAAATTTGTAGTGTTTTTACTGTATTTTTATGCACACTCTCACTCACACACACACACACACACACACACACACACACACGCACAGACACATTCTCAAACACACACAGACAGACACACACACACGCACGCACACACACACACACAGAGACTCTCTCACACACACACATAGTGTTCACCTGGTGTAGGGCCGTCAGTCCGTCTTCGTTACACAGATCAGGACTCACGTTGTTCTTCAGTAGATAACGCACTGTGAGGAGACACACAGAGACAAAGACATTCATTCACGTCCCTTCAGATTAATATTCACATCAATCATGCAGTGCAGAACTGACACTGTCTGAGTCTTCAATTAGATTTTATTTTTTTGACCTTGGGACGTGGTGGCCTAATGGTTAGAGAGTCGGACTCGTAACCCAAAGGTTGTGGGTTCGGGTCTCGTACCGGCAGGGATTGTAGGTGGGGGAAGTGAATGTACAGCTCTCTCCCACCTTTAATACCACGACTGAGTGCCCTTGAGCAAGACACCGAACCCCCAACTGGCTGCCCACTGCTCCGGGAGTGTGTTCACGGTGTGTGTGTGCACTTTGGATGGGTAAATGCAGAGCACTAATTCTGAGTATGGGTCACCATACTTGGCCACACTTCACTTATATATATATATATATACACATATCGTTTTTATTCATTTTTATTTGTTGAATAATTTTTATTTTAGTTTATTTAGTTTTAGTTATTTTATTACTTCATGAAAATGAGAATCACTACCTTGGCAACTAACAACTTTTTTTTAATGGTTTTAGTGTTAGTTAATGATAATAACCCTGTACTAATCACATTAAGATAAAATGCTGAAAGCATCACACACACACAGCGGCTCATAACGGTGTGTGTGTGTGTGTGTTTGCTCTGTCTTTTCTGTGTTCTAGAGTTCTGCTCCTTTAATCTGTGTCTCAAACACACACACTTACTATTAATGGATGGCTATATTTGACACCAACAAACAAGAGAAGCTGATTGAACAAGAAACAATGACAGAGACAGAGAGAGAGAGAGAGAGAGAGAGTGAGAGAGAGAGAGGAGAGAGCGAGCGAGCGAGCGAGAGAGAGAGAGAGGAGAGAGCGAGAGAGAGAGAGGAGAGAGCGAGCGAGCGAGCGAGCGAGCGAGAGAGAGAGGAGAGAGCGAGAGGTGAGAGCGAGAGAGGACGCTACAAAGTAACATACACCTTTGTTTACGTTTGTGTGTTGCTCGGCAACCACTTTGTAGCAACCACAACTTATTGCTTTAACATTCTTAAATCAAGATGCATTTACTGGAGATGCACAATGACAGAAGATAAGAAGTCTTTAAGTGAAAATAAAGTGAGTTTATGTTTAAAACAAGAGCAAATTTCTGCAAATAGAGTTTGGAAAACAAGTAGATTTTTCTGACTCCACTGGCAAATAATTTTTCTTGTTTGAAGCATAAACTTCACTTGGACACTTCTTATCATCTGTCACTGTAAATGCATCTTGATTTATGAATGTTTAGATATCTGTACTGGAAACCGAGACAGATATACTGAAGAAGAACGTCGGTTTCTTGTAAGGAATCAACAGAAGCACTCTAACAAGCATCAGTGCATCACTGTAAACAGCATTCGCATGAGTCAAAACAAGTGATTCTAAGAGCCTCTTCTAACTGCACACTCAAGTCATCTCTCAAACATCAACTTTACAGAATGTTTTTACTGTCCGTGTCAGTAAATAAACAGATTAATGCACTAAACATCCTTCTTCCCTCCGTCACAGACCCGTCTGCAGTGAGTCTGTGTGTTCCTGGAGCTTCATTTATCATCCATGAAGCTGTAAAGTGTGCCGTTTTGAGGATCTAGTGCACTACAGAGTGACCATGATCAAACTACTGACTACTACTGTGTGTCCATTATTCACAACGGCTGCCGTTATCAAATATTCATTCAATGAAAGCATGAATGAATTATTGAAGAAACAGAAGCAGCAGCGATGAGACCGGATGTTCTCAGGAATCACAGAAGAACTGGCTGTGATTTCTGTAGTTGTCGACCGATTATCGGCGCCGATATTAAAGAGCAGGTCACATGGGTTTTCGAAAAATATCTCTTTTTGCAGTTTGTAAGGTAGCTATCCTTCAATGTAAACAGTCTGCAAAGTTGTTAATCAAAAAAGTGCATGATAAATAAAGATATTGTCTCTCAAAAGAAAGAGTCGACTCAGAATCGCCTAAACGAGTCGTTATATTTTCGAATCTTCTGCCTGTTACCGATGTACGTCACCGGGTAACAAATTAGCATAATCCCGCCTGCCCACGAAATATATGGGTTTTCGAAAAATATCTCTTTTTGCAGTTTGTAAGGTAGCTATCCTTCAATGTAAACAGTCTGCAAAGTTGTTAATCAAAAAAGTGCATGATAAATAAAGATATTGTCTCTCAAAAGAAAGAGTCGACTCAGAATCGCCTTAACGAGTCGTTATATTTTCAAATCTTCTGCCTGTTACCGATGTACGTCACCGGGTAACAAATTAGCATAATCCCGCCTGCCCACGAAATACGAACACTCTCCGTGTCGAGAAGATGCTGTGTTCCACGATACCACAGCAATACAATTCAAACCTTTTGTTGTGCTCGTCATTTTACCGAGGACTGCTTCTCTAATCTTGCCTTTTGTCTTCGTTGGCTTCTAATCTTCTTAATTTGGACCAACAAGCGTATCCGAACCACAACCTGTAAGTACGATTGATCTGTTATGTGTACATTTTCAACTGAGTGCTCAAAATATCAAGTTTTTGAGCTAATATGTGATGTACACATTTCCAGATAAAGCACAATATTACTGTTTTACTGAAATAGGTCATTATTTTAAGAACTGATTGGAGCACTATATTATTGTTTTATGCGAAGGTGCATGCTAGGGTTGCCAGGTTGTCACAACAAAACCCGCCCAATTGCTACTCAAAACTAGCCCAATCGTGTTTCTAGGGTGGTCCCCCTTTAAAAATCGTGTTCTGGGGTGTAAAATACACACTTTCAGTTGGGGCTCCCCTGGTAAATTCGCATTCCAGTGCCTAAATATGACGTTATTGGGGTCGCTACAACCCGCGACATCAAAAACAACTGCAGACTTGGCAACACAGATGTTAGCTCTCGCTAACTTGCTCAAGCGCTCCTCTTTGTGCCAATCACAACAGGCTTGGCCAGCTGACTAATCAGAGCAGAGTAGGCTTATGGAAGGGAGGGGTTTACAGACATTTCGGCCAGAACTGAATCGAACAAACCGTTTGGAAATCATGGACAAATGACTCCATGTATAAATGTATATTCAGGGAAAATTACAGTGTTTTCTGACCTTAGATGCATTTAAACCTGTTGTAGGGGACTCCAACACAATATTAGGACACTTTAAAAAACCATATGACCGGCTCTTTAAGCTTTTTATGGATATCGGTATCGGTCATTTTCAAAACCGATTTGCTGATAAAATAATTTAAAAGCATTTAAAGAAAGTTTTTGTCAGAGCTCTTGTTATTCTTAATTTTGACATTCATTTTCATTTTTACACCAGACATGTATATAAATTCAAAATATCGGTTATCGGTCAAATTGATCTGTAATAGTTGGTATCGTATCGGTCCTGAAACAACATATATCGGTCGATCCCTAGATTTCAGCATCACCTTCATCAGCACTGATTAATGTGACGCATTTTTACAATATATAATTGAACAATATAAACCATTTTTAAATATATTATAGATCATACAAACCATTTTTTTGAAATATACATTATAGGCCAATATAAACAATTTTTTCAATTTTCAGTAGAAATAACACCTTGACATATACATATGGATGCCATGACATCAAAGTACTCTAGTGCACTAAAGTGATGCATGATGGTCCGCGTTCACATGGGAATCACTGCTGCCATCATAATGAAACGTTATCATGTGATCTCTGGTGGAGCCCAAACGAGCCATTACTGAAGAACGAAAAACATTTAATCCACATTGCTTATCACTCACACTCACACACACGCACATAGACACGCACACGCGCACACGCACACACAGAGCAGGCTGTCATGAGGATGTATGGGTGTATATAGTGTTGCTGAATAGGCAGCGAGTGGTTTTCGCTTACTAAACTACAAGCTCATCTGATGTACACACACACACACACACACACACACACACACACACACACACACACACACACACACACACACACCCACACTCCTGCACAGTGCCTCACAGAGTGA
>NW_015505756.1:356341-365684 GCF_001515645.1 Sinocyclocheilus grahami
TGTACACACACACACACACACACACACACACACACACACACACACACACACACACACACACTCACACACACACTCAGCAGCAGCGTTTCACAGAATGTTCTAGACTGCAAAAGAATGTTAATGTGGAGCTCTGATACAAAGACAGTGAGACACAGTGAATGAGCAGTGACCTGATGAGGACTTAATGAGCGCACGCGCACGCACACACACACACACACACTCACACTGAATCTGTTTTTGTGTGAGTGAGATAAGTAAATACATGTTGACAAAAAATTATATCTCAATACTTTTTCGGGTTTTGCTCGATAAATGATTTAACAATATTTTGCTGAGTGTGTTTTTATGCTAAAGACAAGGCGAGTCTACAGTATGTCTTAATGAATGATTCATTGAATAATTCAATCAAACGATTCATTAAAAACAGATGATTTATTTAGAAACAAATCAAGTCCCTGTCTTAATGAATGGATCACCGAATCATTGACTCAAATGATTAATTAAAAAACAGATTCATTCAGGAACAAAGTTTTTTTTTTGCAATTGCGTTGCAATTAATTTTTTCTGTCATAAATTGAATTATAAGAACATTCTAACTAAATCCAGTAGACTTCATCATGCAGTCAATGCTTTTGGACTCTCAAGACATGTTTTTGTTTGTTTTTTGCATGTACTCATACATACTCGATAATGTCAGCATGCACATCGTTAAAAGAACAATTACGATATTATCGTAGACGATAAATATCGCACACCCCCAACAGCAACATGAAGCAGCAGGATTTATTGTGGGAGGACAGGAGACGTCAGCTCTTCCTGTGTGCTAGCGGCTCATTCACACGCGTGTGGCTGAGAACAGACCGTCTGTCACCTTCTCTCACTGCCAGCGTGTTTGCTAGTAAACTCCTACTGTATGGCAGGAGGGAGGAAGCTGATCTGTGGAGCTCCAGACTGATGGAAACGGATCCATCAGACTGCTGCTCTGATCCGGATCAGACCTGAACCGGTTTGAACACATGGCGCTCTGACCGCGAGTCTGCACCGGCTGATCATCGTCTGCACCTGTGTGTTACAATTCAGAGGAAACCAAAAAAAACAGGAAAAGAAAAGCAGCATCTTGTGGTTGATGACTGATTTTCTTCGAAACAGCATCTGAGATAGTCAACAACATGTTTTTTCAATAACAATATGACTTCAGTTTTTCATTCGCTGGCTGTAAGTATGTGTGTGAGTGAGTGAGTGAGTGTGTGTGTGTGTGTGAGTGAGTGTGAGAGTGAGTGAGAGTGTGTGTGTGTGTGTGAGTGAGTGAGTGAGTGAGTGAGGACATAAATGTGTATAATGACAAAGGTATGACAGGTATTACAAGGAGAAGGTGACTTTTCAGGACATTACCCCATGTCCCCACTTTTCAAAACGCTTATAAATCACACAGAATGGAGTGTATTGAAAATCTGAAATAGCACAAAGTCTCCTGTGAGGGGTAGGTTTAGGGGTAGGGTTGGTGTAGGGCAATAGAATATACGGTCTGTACAGTATAAAAACCATTACGCCTATGGAGAGAACCCACTTTTCACAAATGTAAACCTGTGTGTGTGTGTGTTTGTGTGTGTGTCGACAGGCTCAATAAACCACAAATGCGACAGAAAAAGATCAAATGAGCTCAGCTTCCTCTTTCTCCTCCATCAATTTCTGGTCAACCTGGTTACACAGAACTCACTAGTCATTTAAAACAATAACTGAGAAACAACATCCTCATCTGCCGATAAAAGACAACATGTGTGCATATAACGCATTGCAGTCAGCAGTTTATGCCACCAATTAGGGCAAAATGATTTGGGGGACAAAAAAATTGATTGCAAATTTTATGGTAAAACTGCAATTGCAATTTAAATGTTTTTTTAAAGAGCTCCTGGTTTTATGTAGGGATGCAAAATTTGTCATGTGACAAATGCAAACTGCACCTTTAAGATTCAGAGAATGATTGACAGCTGCGATGACATCATTAAATGCATACTGCATTTATTTGCATAATTAATTGCGATTGGTGTGTTCTTTCTTGCATCTCTGTGTCTTTACGACCCACTTTACCGACGCTTAATGTGATTAGTAAATATGAGATGACAACAGCCTAACGAGCGTGATTTTATCTCCTCGTTATTGAATTAGTTGATGTGTGAAGCGCAGTAAATGAGGAAAGTTTCAGGGAATGAGTCAGAATTATAAAAATACGTCAAGCATCAAAAACACCCACAAACGGCTTCTCTTCCACGACCAGAACAAGCAGAAACGCAAACGACCGAACATCCTCTAAAAACCTTAAACATATTAGCAGCTTTGCTTTATCCAGCAAACAAATGCCAGCATTTCAGCCCATTAGATGGTTGATGGTGAACTTCAAAAGATGCGAAAGATCTCAATCACATTGCATTTGGTCGCGTTACATTAAAGGTGCTGTACATAATGTGTTACATTAAAGGTGTTGACTGTACTGAAGAATAAAAACACCATAATATGTATGCAGATATTTAGGAAGCATGCTCAATCTCTGAAAAACAGATATTCTGATTTGAAATGTGCATTCCTTGTCGGAATGTCTGTTTTTTGTTTTGGTCTGTGTGACTCCGCCCACTGCTAATTTACCCAATAGGATTTTGACACCACAGTTTAGCAGAAAACACAGCATATTGCAGCCATGAAATCCAGCAAATAAACTAGGTCAGAAATCACAGACTCAACCCGACTTAAAACACTTCGGCATCCATCTAAAAAGCTCTATGAGCTGAGGAATATTAAATACAGATAAATCAATTCATCAAATTGTGTCGAGTCTGAGGAGGAAGTGCGGGAGAAACAAAGCTCTCCAATATTTTGAATTGCGTTGTGGGTTCCATATACTAATATAATAATTAATAAATATAAAGATGTTTGTGGGTCAACCTGGCCCTAGCTTTAATACAACTCACCAAAAATCACACTATTAAAAATAGTAAACTAACTATTGCAAACAGCAAACAGAACAAAAAGTGTTATATTATAACCAAACAATGACTTTACAAATCCACATTACAGAACATAGAAATAAAACAGTATTTAACAAATATTTTCTAACTGTAACATTTTTCACAAACTGTGAGCGTACAGTTATTACAATATTTCAAGTGTTGCTTTATGTTTATGCTTTTGAAAATGGATCTTTACTATCTCTAATTAAGTTTATTATTTTGCATTTTAGGCTATTTTAGACAAAGTATGTGCATCTGCAAATGTAATTGTCTAGTTTATTATTATTTTATTATTTATTATTATGACGAGGGAACTTAGAAACAAAGAATTTAATTTTAAATTGTAATGTTTTGCCATGATTAAATTTTTTATAAATCGAGGAATCACGATTTTGAATAGAAATATTACCAAAGGTTAGAATTAGACACTTTGACAGTATGCCAATGTTAAGAGTAAAGAGAAATGAAAGATTGACTGTTGATTATTTTTACAGAACATTTATAGTTAATAATAGTCTACTGGTGTTTAACCTTCAGTCATTCTGAATTTGAATAACCTTGACTTCCAGATTTTTGAAGCATTTTCATTGTATTATTTCTTAACATATAATATGTATAAGACAAGTTTGTACAAGATGTAGTTGTAGTTTATGCATCTTTTCTGCAAATATATTTAACAAGTGATTTAACATTTACATGGTGTGTGTTGCATTCGGAATAGAAATTTATTTTATCTAGAGGGTTATTAAAGAAAAAGTTGCTTGAATCATGTTGACTAGTTAAAAATCGTAAAAATCGAGATTCGGACAAATGTGACCCTGGAGCACAAAACCAGTCATAAGGGTCAATTTTTCTAAATTGAGATTTATGCATCATCTGAAGCTGAATAAATAATCTTTCCATTGATGTATGGTTTGTTAGGATCGGACAATATTTGAAAATCTGGAATCTGAGGGTGCAAAAAAATCTAAATATTGAGAAAATCATCTTTAAAGTTGTTCAAATGAAGTTCTTAGCAATGCATATTACTAATCAAACATTAAGTTTTGATATATTTACGGTAGGAGATTTACAAAATATCTTCATGGAACATGATCTTTACTTAATATCCTAATGATTTTTGGCATAAAAGAGAAATGTATAATTGTGACCCATACAATGTATTGTTGGCTATTGCTACAAATATCCCCCAGCGACTTAACACTGCTTTTGTGCTGCAGGGACACAAATGTCGTGATAATTCGAGATTTTATTCTTTTGCATATCGCCCAGCACTAGTAATAGTTAATTTAATTTAGCTAGTATGTGACCACCTTGAAACCGACGATGGTGTCTCTTTTAATAATTGACAATAATAGCGCTCTGCTCTCGATCAGGTTAAATTTTTCATAGCTAAAATAGCAGTGCAGCTCGCAACGCCCTCTGCTGGTGAAGATAATCACTACACGACTGCTCCAGCCAGGCTTTCCAGGGACAGAACACTAAAAACTTGGGATGCACGATATTATCGGACTGATATCGGAATCAGCCGATAATGGCTTTAAATGTAAATATCGGCATCAGCCCGATATGAAAAATTATGCCGATATGTCTTGCCGATAATAGGAATACGTTAACTCACATGTGCTCAGGGTGTGTTAGTGATTAGATCACGTTAGATTCACTCTTTTGGATCGCTGCATTTAATCGGTGAAAGCACGTACAGAATGATGCATTCGTTGTATGATAGATTAAACAGTAATAGCACGTGCAGAGTCCTAACGCCTGTTCAGTAAGGAGTTTTAATCTGTAGGGGGCGCTGTTGGCCTACTTCTAATTAAATTAAAAGTAAAATACAAATAACATTTAGACTGTGTTTCTGATTAAATAAAGCAGTAATTGATGTCATAAAATAACGAGTATGTTTACATGATCTTTACTTAATATCCTAATGATTTTTGGCATAAAAGAGAAATGTATAATTGTGACCCATACAATGTATTGTTGGCTATTGCTACAAATATCCCCCAGCGACTTAACACTGCTTTTGTGCTGCAGGGACACAAATGTCGTGATAATTCGAGATTTTATTCTTTTGCATATCGCCCAGCACTAGTAATAGTTAATTTAATTTAGCTAGTATGTGACCACCTTGAAACCGACGATGGTGTCTCTTTTAATAATTGACAATAATAGCGCTCTGCTCTCGATCAGGTTAAATTTTTCATAGCTAAAATAGCAGTGCAGCTCGCAACGCCCTCTGCTGGTGAAGATAATCACTACACGACTGCTCCAGCCAGGCTTTCCAGGGACAGAACACTAAAAACTTGGGATGCACGATATTATCGGACTGATATCGGAATCAGCCGATAATGGCTTTAAATGTAAATATCGGCATCAGCCCGATATGAAAAATTATGCCGATATGTCTTGCCGATAATAGGAATACGTTAACTCACATGTGCTCAGGGTGTGTTAGTGATTAGATCACGTTAGATTCACTCTTTTGGATCGCTGCTTTAATCTGTGAAAGCACGTACAGAATGATGCATTCGTTGTATGATAGATTAAACAGTAATAGCACGTGCAGAGTCCTAACGCCTGTTCAGTAAGGAGTTTTAATCTGTAGGGGGCGCTGTTGGCCTACTTCTAATTAAATTAAAAGTAAAATACAAATAACATTTAGACTGTGTTTCTGATTAAATAAAGCAGTAATTGATGTCATAAAATAACGAGTATGTTTTGATTTAAAGGTCAGAAGCTATAGCTTACATGAACAACAAATCACAAACATGACACTTGTAAATTAAATAATTTTACATATACTGATTTATTCATTAATGTGTAATATGTTTTATTTTTTAAACAAATCATAAGCTCTAAAATATTTTCAGAACTTTTGCAACTCTTTTGCTTTAGACCATCTACAGATGTTACATTTTATGGGGAAAAAATGCAGCGATTGATATATAGTTTATTTATAGTTATTTTCAAAGCTTTAATGTACTGTCAAAAAACCTTCATAATTGTTTATTTAATTCTAACAAATAAGTTCTTGTTAAAAACTAACCAAAATTAAAAATATTTTGCTTATAATTTCTGCACAGGAGAGACTTGGTGTTGTTTCCAAACAAAAGGAAATATATCGGTATCGGTATCGACCAAAAATGAGGTGAAACTATCGGCAAAGATTATCGGCAAAAATCCAATATCGTGCATCCCTACTAAAAACCCTAAATTACACGGCCTCACCTTCATCCGGATCGTTCCTCGACGAGGCCTCCAGCAGAGCGATGCTCGCCGCAAACGAAACCCTTTTGCGGTTCTCCCGCAGGTTCCAGTGGCCGCGGCGTTTGTCGCCCTTTCGCTTCTTGTTCTGCATTTCTTTCTCGTAGACGGCCCATCGCTTGAGCTGCTGCATGCGACGCTTCTGCGCGGCTCTGAGCCGTTCCAGACTGGGCACCTTATCCAGCTGCTGCAGCTCCGTCAGCAGCTCCAGGTGACTGGCCATGATGATGATGATGATGAAGGCGAGGCGGGGAATCTAGCAGGGGCTGCAGCTCCCTGCCAAACCTCCACCCTTCATCCTGAACCTGGAGGAAGACGAGAACCAACACTCGGATCAATCACATGATTTAACACGAAACACAAATCCGCTCATAAAACAAGATTTAATGTGTGATAATAATCAGAAATGTTTGTTGAGCAGCAAATCTGCATATTATACTGATTTCTGAAGATCATGTGACACTGAAGACTGGAGTAATGATGCTGAAAATACAGCTGCGCATCACAGAAATACATTACAGTTTAATAGATATTCACATAGAAAACAGCTGTTTGAAATTATAATATTTCAAAATTTTTAATGCATCTTCAATAAAATAAATGCAGCTCTGGTGAGCAAAAAAAGCCTTCCTATATTTATATATATACCACCACAAACACCGTCCCACAACATCCTGTGCTCATGAACGCATGGAGCTGTTCGTAGGGTGATGTTGAAATTGTTCTATTTAAACGCACCAGCAGCACAATATAACGTGCGTCTCGCTGCTGTATGTGGGGATTTACCACAGTCATTTATCAGGCCGCAGGCAGAGACCTTCTGAGGAACGTGGGCTTCACACATTAGTGAGCAGAGGAAGACGCCACACTCATCTCTGCTGCTGTGCAATTTTCCACTGGTGAAGTGGGCAAAGCTGCAACACACACACACACACACACACATACACAAACACAGACGCACACACACCCCTGTCACCACCAGATACCATCGACCCACACACTCACACACTCACACACACTCACACACACACACTCACACACAAACACTCACACACACTCACTCACACACCTGTCACCACCAGATACCATCGACACACACACTCACTCACACACACACACTCACACACACTCACACAAACACACACTCACTCACTCACTCACTCACTCACACTCACTCACTCACTCACTCACTCACACTCTCACACTCTCTCACACACACACTCACTCACTCACTCACACACTCACTCACACTCACACTCTCACACACACACTCACTCACACACACACTCACACAACTGTCACATCCTGTCAGCACCGGACACCATCGACACACACACTCACACTCACACTCACACACACGCAAACACACAAGCCTCACCATTTCCTGTGCTTATCGCCAAGATTGATCTCAAACACGTGAATCCTCCAGAGGAGAGAGCAGGTGAATCATGCGTGTGCGATGGCCATGTTTTCCACTTCTAGCCCACGACACACACAACTTCCCCTCGCAGACGCCTGAACCTGTCACACACAGGTGACGCTCAGGACACGAGACAGACATGCGCTCATTAAACAAACAGATTCATCCAGCATCACTAACCATTAACAGGAACAGCACACGCGTTCACAGTCTCATCATAAGCTCTTCAACACACACCACTGACGTGTAAATGTATAGACCACAATAAAATCACAGGACTCGATGTGTGTGATATGAATCTTCTACGATAATACTGTAATTGTTGTTTTGAATATGTGTGAGCTGGCATCAGAGAGTATGGTAAGCAAAAGCCAAACAAAATCACACCAGAGTCTATGCACTGTAGCTACAGTCAAATAATAAAGCTTCTTTATTGGCATTGATGGTTATGTGAAGAACCTTTAACACACAGGTCCTTTATAGTGGAAAAATACTCTTTAGATCATTAACATATTATTTGTGATAAGAAAGAATGGTTCTTTTAAGAGCTGACCAAAATGCAAAGAAAACTTTTGGAACCTATTTTTAAGAGTGGAGCAGAATGCAGTTTTAAACTTAGTTAGAAACAAAGCATCTCTTTGCAGTTCAATACTGAATGAATCAGGGTTCTGAACAAATCACTTGAGTGAATGATTCAATAACCACTTGCTTTGTTTCTAAAATGAATCAGCCGTTTTGAACTAGGCGTTTAAATGAATGATTCAATGACTCTCTCAGTAAGACAAGGACTTGCTACCATCTACTAATATTTTTTATTATTTCAATATTCAAATTTGTATTTTTAAAACACTTGAATTAATTGATTAAATGTATGAAATTAACATTAGCTAAGATTAAATGCTGTAGAAGTATTGTTCATGCTTAGTTCATGTTAACCAAAGTAATGTTAACTAATGAACCTTATTGTACCAAAAAAAGAGTTTTGTTTATGTCAGATAAATAAAACAAGTTGATTTCATGCCTTGCTACCCTGCACTGATCTCCAAGGAAGTTTTAATATTTCATATGAATTTCATATATGAGAGCGATCGCACGGGTTATGTCTAATCTAATCAACAACACCCAACAGTGTATTTCATCAGATCAGCTTAGTGCAGCATCTCATTCATGAGCCCAAGCCAGATGTGTATCAGACAGTAGTGAATGTCAGCGGTGTTGGGTTAGCGCAGGTTAACTCGTGATGTGTCTACAGTGCTGATCTGTTTAGAGGGAGCGGATACTTTCAGGTTGTTTTCAGCACTTAACAACATTACAAGAGCCGCGAGCGCCTGCTGATCTAATAAGAAGAGTAGGAATTGCATTACCTGATGCACGCACACACACACACACACACACACACTGACACACGCTCGCGCTCGCACACACACACACACACACACTGACACACACTGACACACGCTCGCGCTCGCACACACACACACACACACACTGACACACACTCGCAATCGCTCACACTCGCACTCACACTCACTCACACACACACTCACACACACACTCGCACTCACACTCACTCACACACAGTCACACACACTGTCACACACACTGTCACACACACTGTCACACACACACACTGTCACACACACACACACTGTCA